>NC_084604.1:35215445-35329921 GCF_033807715.1 Cololabis saira | reverse complement strand
ATATATAATATATATATAATATATATATAATATATATATTATATATATTATATATATTAATTATATATATTATATATATATAATTAATTATATATAATATATATAATATATATATTATATATATATTATATATATATTATATATATATATATTAATTATATATATATTATATAATATATATATATATTATATAATATATATATAATTAATATATATATATATAATATATATATAATATATATATAATATATATATTATATATATTATATATATTAATTATATATATATTAATTATATATATATTAATTATATATATATATATATATTAATTATATATATATATATATATATATATATATATATATATATATATTCAATATTCACCAATATAATCAATGAAGGCAAAGACATCCAAACATTAAAAAAAAAAGATTTTAAATTCAAAATACTTTAGTTTATTAGACATTTCAATCTCTACCTTCAGTTTCTTATGAGCGAATCAGCAGGCTGGGAATTCAGAGGAGAAACTAAAATTGAAAAAAACCCACTTTGAAAACAGTTCGGTTGCAGCAGCAAGTAAAATAAAGTTCAAGGTCGTCGTTAAAAATAGACGAAGAAAAAAAAAACAAAAACAAGAGAAATTTATGGAGCCCAGAAAATACTTTCTTTAGAAAAAGACAAAAGAAAAGAGCAAAAGCAGATTTAAAACCGCACCATTTCAGTAAGAATTTGCATCCGTGAGAGTTTAACGGTAGAAACTCACATTTAAAACCATAAAAATAATTAATAAACTCCCCCATGGGACTCTCGTCACCGCGGCAACGACACCATCAGTGACTCGTCATTAAAGCACGTGTTCAGCAGCTCAAGGCACAAAATAAAACCATGAGTCATGTTACAAACGTGGTTCTGTCTGATGACTCTTTACAGCGTTAAGAGGAATAAATAAGTTAAAATAATAATTTGATTCTTTTTGCATAAATGTACCTTAAACATTCATATTCGCTGGTAAAAAATCAGCAGTTCCAGTGTTTTAAAGCTCCGGTTGGAGCTTCCCGGGGGTGCCGGCGGGCCCGGGCCCCCCCGGCCGGGTCGGCGGTGCGTTCAAGTGTTCCAGGACTTGCGGTTCTCCCCCCCGGCTCCGGCCGCCCGGCGCCGCCTCCCCCTTGGCCAGAGCCGTCAGCGCCGCCAGGTTGGGGCTGGAGCCGGACAGGTTGGCGCTGCGGCGCTTCTGCTGCTGCTGGCGCCGGCGCTTCACCCCGCCCCGGGTCACCCGGCCGGGGCCGCACCAGCACCCCGTAACCCGGGTTACAGTGGAAGTAGTGCTTCCCCCCCACCGAGCCGTCGTTCTTCCCTGGGGGAGGAGAAGGGGGCGCGGTTTAAATGTAATGTACTTTATTTATAGAGCACCTTACAGGGAAGGGAGTTAATCTGTGGAACAACTGTAAAGATTAAATGAAATCATGCAATTCACTAAGTCACTAAGTTTAAACAAATCTTTAAAATCAATACTCTTTATGGATACAAAACAGAAATGGACACATGAATTGACAGCCAGTGACTAAAGTGCCTTGCTCAGCTGAACCACCTTTTCTTTTCTTTTATGCTTTTCTTTTAGAAGTTCTGTGAAATGAAGAAATGGTAAAAACAGAACATTAGAAGGGGTAGGACTAGAAAAGTTTTTTGAAACTTCATCCTACACCCTTTCAAACAGGAAATATTTATTTATATATAGATTTGTCTCTTTAATTTGCTTTGTTTTGCTTGTTTTTTTTTTTTTTTCGGTATATGCATTTTATGTATTCTGATTATTTTTTTGTTTTTGTTTTAACCTGTTTGAATAAATAATTAAATTAAAATAAAATGAAATGAAACATCGACCTACAGGCAAGTACTGGAGTTGAGGGGGGATGAGGGGGGATGGCATCCCCCCCTGAAATAAAAATGGTCCAAATCATCCCCCCTGTAAAACTGCCATCCCCCCTTTCCATCCCTTATGTCATTTCATCAATGAATGTGGTTTTACTGCTATTTCAACATTTAGAGTCATCACCAGAAAAATAACACCAGAAAAATAACTTATTTGACAATTTTCACCTGTTTCAAGTAAATTTTCACTTGAAATAAGTAGAAAAATCTGCCAGTGGGACAATATTTATCTTCTTATTACAAGCAAAAAAGTTTTTTTTTTTACTTATTTCAAGTGAAAATCTACTTGAAACAGGTGAAAATTGTTGTTTTTTCCAGCAATGAGTCTTGTTTTAAGTGTAATGAGATTTTAACTACAAATAAGACAAATATTCTTGTTAAGATTGTGAGTTTTTGCAGTGATCCATGTTACTTATCCTGTGAAGGACAGAGTCATATTGATAAGTTCAGAAAAGTGTTTTTTATTGTTGTGTTTTGATGTATTTGATGTAAGCCCAGTGGATATTTAAAGCTTACAGAAGGCTGCATTTAACTGCTGCTATGTCATTCCTGCAGTATTTCTGCAGCTGTTTTGGTCAGTGCTATTATTTGTAATATATTATATTATTTGTAATATATTATATTATTTGTAATCAGCACAAATTATCTGTCCCCATATGATAAAATCCACCACCCCCCCTGGTTATTTTTTACAACTCTAGTACTGCCATGGACTACATGTCGTGACGGCTCAAAAATGTTTTTACTTTGGCTAAAAGACGTAACTGATAACGGGGTTAGCGGGGGTTCTGGTTCTGAAACTCCTCACCTGCCGGAACCTCCAGTTCTACTCCGACCCAGGTTCCGTCAGCGAAGGCCGTGGGCCCCCACGAACCGGACCAGCCCGGTCTTGTTGGTCCCGACCGTCACCAGCTCCCCGACCTTCAGCCAGTCGGGCAGAACCGCCGCGGCGTCTCCGTCCTCGCAGTCCGAGATGATCTCCAGGTTCTCCGCCGGCACCGGCAGGTTGAGTCCGGCTCCGGGGCTGCCGGTCCCGGCCCGGTCCTGACCCGTCTCCTCGCCCACGATCTGCTGGAAGGACTTGAGGTCTGACGACTTCACCTTCTGGATCCTGAAGGGGTTCGGTGCCGGGTCCTGTGTGGCCCGGACGCCGGGCGGAGCAGGAGACGGTTTTTCCTGGGGTGAAGATCCAGGACTAGAGTCTGTGTTTGGTTCTGGACCGGACGGGGAAGCTTCAGGCAGAGCTGGGATCAGATCCGGTGCTGGGTCTCCGGTACTGTCAGGAACCGCCGGGTCTTGTTGCCTTTCCAGAACTTCTTTGATGGGACCGTCGGGTTTAGAGTCGCAGGTTTGTGCCGGTTTACCGGGTTTGGTTTCAGGTTCTGGTTCCGAGCTGTTTAACTGGTCCGACGCTAACAGCGTTTCTGGTTCTGGTTCTTCTCCCTCCTTCACCTGGACCAGAGGTGGAAAAAGTACAAAAATATTAGGGGTGTAACGATACACTAATCTCACGATACGGTACGATACACGATATTGAGGTCACGATAACGATACGATACTATAGCAGTATTTTTTAACAACCTTGAATGAGGAACATATGACTGGAAAAATTATCTTTTATTTGAAAGACACAAAATACAAAACAATACTGTGCATTTGCCCTATTGTTACAGTTTGTAATGCTTTATAACTGTTTAAGTTTTAAAGAGAAAGCCAGGCCAACCATTTTCCACAAACTGAACTAAAAGTAAATGTCAGGTTTGCATTATTCATCTTCAGTTTCATACAAGTACAAATATTTAGCCACAAACTGAATAGTTTCTCTCATGTATGATTTGACTTTTTTTCTTTTCCAGAAATTTAACAACTAAAATTAAATAAATAAAAAGTAAATAAATACATACAATTTTACATCATAAAACAGATTGATTCATGCTCACCTTATAAGTGTAAGAGATTTATTTTTGTTAAGAAGGTTATTTTGGTAATTCAGGGTTCATTATTTTATAAATATATTCTTTATATTGTGATGTAAATCAGGGACTATAATGACACTAGTCAGTTTATCTGAAGTGATTAGTCTGTTTTAGATTGGGCGGAGTGATACGCCACAGTACGGCACTAGGTGCTGTGTTGATGTTCTAAAATCCTACACTGTTGAGGGACATTAAAGTACACTGGAACTCAGCAGAAGTTTCCCCGTGTTTATCCTACTAAAAAGGTTTAATTTAATAAGGTAAGGCTTAACTCTACACCAGCCTTAAAAGTTCAGAGCTCAAACCCCCAAGAGTCCCGTGATCGGGACCAAAACGGGACTAGTTTCTTCTGAGCGGAGTAAGATTTTGGTCCGCAGGTTGAGGCGCGGTCGTCACGTGTGGTCGGATGCGCGTTACTAGTCAACACAATAGATTAATATTAATAACCCAATATCGCGATACACTTTGTCACCTCCACGACACGTTTCGTGACGTTTTTGTATCGCAAAATTTCGTGGCACGATATATTGTTACACCCCTACAAAATATTGCACTTAAGTAAAAGTACAGATTTTCTGCTTGAAAATTACTTAAGTAAAAGTAAAAAGTACCCATTAAGAACATTAAGTAAAAGTATAAATGTACCTCAAATTAAATATAATAAAGTACCAAAAGTACATGGTGTAAAATGTACTTAAGTACAAAAGTAAAAAGTACAAAGTACAAAATTCTTTTCAAAAGGATTGCAAATAAATTAAGTCCCAACATTGTCATGCTGTCGAAAGTGGCTTTACTCCAAGAATTAGCTTACAACTCTAAATAATGGTGATATTATTCTGACCCCTTTAGTGTTTGTTTCTATTAACCCATTTTAATTTCTCCCTTTGCTCATCACTGCTGCTGTACCCCATTGACCCCGCTGACAGCTACACCCCCAGCCTGTAGTATCAACCCCAGCTGAAGGAGGATGAAGGAGACTCTTGAACTGATTGAACTTTTAAATGCCAAAACCTACGGTGGCCGAGACTCGCCATTGCTGAAAATAAAAGTAACGCTGCAAATAGAAACAAACGCCGCTGCAAATTAAAGAAACGCTGCAAATATAAAGAAACCCTGATGCAAATAAAATAAACGCTTAGCAAATAAAATAAACGCTGCAAACAAAAAAAAACACGGCTGCAAATAAAAGAAACGCTGCAAATATAAAGAAACCCTGATGCAAATAAAATAAAGCAAACGACGCAAATAAAAAAGCCACAACGGAAGTGAATTACCGGGGACTATTTTTGCCGATGCACCAGTGTTGCACATTAAAAATTACACGTAGCGAGGTTGAACACTAACCTTTTCACTTATTTTCTCGTTCGTTGTTCTTCTTATTCCTCGCTCTTCTTATTTCTTCCTTTTCACTTATGTCCTCTTCGTCTTCTTCTCTTCTCACGTAAAAAACACTGGTGCATCAGCAAAAATAGTCCCCGGTAATTAACTTCCGTTGTGGCTTTTTTATTTGCTTCGTTTTTTTTTTATTTGCAGCGGTGTTTCTTTATATTTGCAGCGTTTATTTTATTTGCAGCGGCGTTTCTTTTTATTTGCAGCGGCGTTTCTTTTTATTTGCAGCGTATCTTTAATTTTCAGCAATTTTAAACCAAATGACAATCTCCACAGAGTGCTATACTGAATTATGAATTATCTTTTTTTATCCTTTTAAGCAATAATAATGGATAGGTTCCTGTATCTATTCTTAAAAGTACGATTTTTTTCCTTGAAAATGTAACGAAGTAAAAGTAAAAGTACAGAAAAATAAAAGTATCAATAAAAGTACAAATTCTCAAAAATCTTACTTAAGTACAGTAAGTAAGTAAGTAAGTACTTTACACCACTGACCTGGACTGATGTAGGATGGGTTGGATCCGACCCGGTATCGTCCGCTGTGACCTCGTTGGAACCCGGTGACGGCTCCGGAGCCTCTGATTGGCCCGGCGGTGACGGCTCCGGAGCCTCTGATTGGCCCGGTACCGGCTCCGGAGCCTCTGATTGGCCCGGTGGTGACGGCTCCGGAGCCTCTGATTGGCCCGGTGGTGACGGCTCCGGAGCCTCTGATTGTCCCGGTGGTGACGGCTCCGGAGCCTCTGATTGGCCCGGTGGTGACGGCTCCGGAGCCTCTGATTGGCCCGGTGGTGACGGCTCCGGAGCCTCTGATTGGCCCGGTGGTGACGGCTCCGGAGCCTCTGATTGGCCCGGTACCGGCTCCGGAGCCTCTGATTGGCCCGGTGGTGACGGCTCCGGAGCCTCTGATTGGCCCGGCGGTGACGGCTCCGGAGCCTCTGATTGGCCCGGCGGTGACGGCTCTGGAGCCTCTGATTGGCCCGGTGACGACGGCTCCTCCTCCTCATCCGGTACCCGCCCCGGCGCTGCAGGACGGGGGCAGGTCCCAGCTCAGCGTGTAAACGTCCGACAGCGTCACCGTGGAAACGCTGGTGGACATGTAGCCGCTGGACACGTCGCTGACGGGGCTCGGCGTGACGTCCTCCGTCTCCACGGTTACCGGAGGCGGGAGCGGGGCAGAGAACTCCAAGTCGGCGGGGATGATTTCCTCGATGGGAACCTGGCGGGAAACGATGTTAGGAAGATGATTACCGTATTGGCCCGAATATAAGACGACCCTGATTATAAGACGACCCCCTCTTTTTCAAGACTTAGGTTTGAAAAAATACTTTTTGGACACCATATTCAATTTTTATACAGAAAATAATTACAGTACATCTGAAACAAATGATTATAACAATATATTCGAGAGAAAAAGCATGTTATTTTGCCTCATTGAAATCATCATCTTGAAGTTTGCATCATAACTTCTCCTCAGCTGTCGGTTTACCTGCCGAACTTCCACCCACTTTTCTCCAGATTGTCGCTACGTTTCTCCATTTTCTGTTATCTCTTCTCTTATTTTCTTCTCTTTTCTTTCTTATACTATTTTTTATTTTTCTTCTTAATGATAGGGGTTGGCTTTGGCCTGGGGAGTTAAGTTCAGCATTCGCTTTAAAGATATCTGGCGCCATCTAGCGTTGTGAATGGGTATAACGTCTAGACCCCGAATGTAAGACGACCCCCACTTTTTAAGTCTTATTTCGATGCAAAAAACACCGTCTTATATTCGGGCCAAAGCGGTAATCCTTGTTTGGAAAGTCTCATTTGTGCTTTTTATTTATTATTATTTTTATTTTATTATTGGTATTGGTATTAATTGTTTGATTTCACATCCATAACAACTCTGAGGGTGGAGATCATGGGCAGAAATATGTGCCACTAGAAACTGAATTTAAATAATTTATATTTGAATGGCCCAACTTGAATAATTGCATTAAAAACCGAATCTGAATCACATAATTTGAATTTGTATTGTTTAATTTGAATCATTGCATTGAAAAACTGAATCTGAATCACATAATTTGAAATTGAATGTATTAGTTTGGAACTAAATTTCTATACACTTGAACCTGAATGTAACATTATGAAATTGAATTCAATTGTTCTGAAACTGTATTTGATCCTCACTGAAAACTCAACTATCTTTTTACTTTCACATTCAGTTCTCACAATTCAAATTCAGTTCTTGCAATTTAATTTCAATTTACTGGAGTTACTGTGCCAGACATCCGTATGGAGCTAGAACAGTCTCATAATTCACAAATGTACAGGACAAGTTTTACAAATGCACAGACCGATTTGCAAATACACACACCGTTTCACACGTGCACAGAACAATTCACACGTGCGTAGGACAAGATATACAAATGTATTCTTGATGCACACACAAATATAACCTGATTTACGAATGTTTTTTTGTCTGTGAGTTGCGCTGGATTTGTGTGTGACTTTTGAGACTCCCCTGACGTGACTAGATCCACAAATACGTTTTTTTTAACACGGAAGGATCTGCAACCAATCAGAGTCTTCCTTTGTTTCATCCAATCATAAGAGCGCACCCACGTGGGGGAAGCAGAGCAGTGGCAGAGCGATGGATAAAACAGAGTGGCGACAACTTTTGTTCTCGCCGCCAGAGCGGTCACGTGGTTCATGGAGGCCCCGCGAGTTCCAAAACAAAGCCGCGCTGTCATGTTCGTCTATGGGACAGACAGCAGTGAGCTCGTTTTTGAACGGTAAATATTAAAATAAACCGTACACAAGTACATTTGCAGCTGATAATGAATCACTGGGAATACATCAATGTCAGTTACGTGTATTGAATGGCTGGATCACAACTAAAAGCCTAATTAGACAAGCTTTTCTGTGTTATTTGGGGGGAGGGAAAACTTCACTTCTTGGATTGCAGAAAAATTAACAATTGAACTGTAATCTGGTGCAATGTATCTCTTGTGTAGCTACATGAGATTAATGTAAGCGATTTATTAAGAGCAAGTTATATCTGTGAGAACAAGTAAAATAATTAAAAGACAATGTATGAAGGCTCTTACATCACAGAAAAATATGTTTGGCATTATGGAATAACAATTTTATTTAACAGAGACTGTATTCCAGCATTATAGGACAGCAGAAAAAAAGGTGGGGCTACGAAATGTCTTACATTTCTTACAGTGGAACACAAGCTGCTTTTACACACTTACAGAGAATATGAGCATATATTTTATTAGAATACCTGCTAAGGGGCAGGATGGACCATTAAACCTTTAATATGTAATCAGTGTAATAATAATAATACATTTTATTTGTAAAGCACTTTTCATTTATTAAAGATTCTTGCATTGATCCAAGTGTGCAGATCCACAAAGCACTTTTCATAAAATAATCTTAAAGTGCTAACATAAACAAAGGGAATAAAATCAAGACACATAAAAGACCAGGAGTAAAAAGCATAAAAACATCCATAAAAGACCAGGGAAAGCCTTCCTGAACAAAACAGTTTTAAGCCCCTTTTTAAAAGGTGTCCAGTGTGTTTGACCCACTCTGACCTCTCCAAAGGGGAACAATTTGAAAAAAGAGGCATATCTGGTGTAAAAGTTGGCTTTATAACAATATCCTCTAGCAATATCCTCTGTGCATCAACCAAACCTGTGGGAGACAGAAAGAAGAGTGAGAAAAAGTAATCTAGCATCCGAGCACTAACTAAATTCACCATCTCAATTACTATATATTCATCAATGGAAACAAAATAAAAGTTTTAATTAAATATATACACCACTACAAAGTATTCACCTACACTGTGTGGACAATTTGTTAAGCAAGTTGTATTTTTTAGGTTTTATTTTATTATTTAACAATTGCAGTGCTCTCAGTCAATCAGAAATGTTAATAATAATAATAATCAAGGTGACATCTGACAAGCTTTTTTTTTTTTTTTACATTTATTATTGTATGTAGAACAGTGATCATACCATGGTTGGCTGTGCAGCATTTGGGTGCACAAAATTATTTTGCTGCTCATGTAATTTATAGCTACCCCCCTTGTGGAGTCTATTGACAGCAGAAACTTCACAAGGCTCGTTCAGGATTACCTTTAAAATTATTAAACTCAACATCCCATATAATAATAAATAATAATAATAAAACTTTATTTGTATAGCACATTTCATACAAGAATTGTAGCTCAAAGTGCTTTACATCAATAATAAGGCAAACAGCAAGTGCAGTTTAAATAAAGAGAAAGGTATAAAATAACAATCAACATCATATCAGATCCTAGTGTTCTAATAGGTTACTTAAATTACCATAATCTCATTACGGAGTATAAATAGTGACAGTTAAAAAAATGTAAAGTATATAATGTAAAAATATAAACATGTAATGTATTTTTTTTTAAATCAGAGGTTAACAATAGTCTATAATTAATTCAGTGGTAACCGGTGAGCTACTGCCACAGTGTTTAAACCACTGTGCAATGAATGTTTTGGCCTATTAAATGTATGAATTTAAAAATTGGAAAAAAAAATAATATCTAACATAAAAGGGGTCTCTGATATAATAACTACACATAATGACTTAAAATTGGTCGGTATTTCATCGGCTTACCTCAGGAGTTTCTCGACGTGCGGCCACTGAAATCAACGGGATCCAACGGGATCGACGCCGCTTATGGAACTATAGAGGGCTCCATAACCCGGAAGTGCGGGTTACAACGGAGTCCTATGGAACTGTCGCCACTCTGTTTTATCCATCGCTCTGAGCAGTGGATAAAACATGATTTACTCTAAACCAATCAGATTAAAGGGGCGGATACACCTGCTGTTTGAGCTGCGTTCGCTTAGAAAAGTGATTAATATTTCGAGTTGGTGGAGTAAAGATAAATAAACAGCAACAGGAGATAAAAGATAAATAAACAGGATGGAGAGGAGATCATTGTTCTGATTTTCTTGTGATCCCGGTAAAGAAAACAGCGTGATCGGAGATGGTTTGTGGGGCTGTTCAACCAGAGCCGTCAGGAGACTGCACTCCAAGTCCTGCCGATGCAGGAACTGATGATGAGAAACAGCGGTGATATTCATTGATTGATATTGACTTATGATTGGCTGGAACAAAGGAAGACATCTGATTGGTTGCAAATCCTTAAAAAAATAAAATAAAAGGTAAACTCTTGATTAATTGTTGCTTTAAGGTTATACAAACAGCAAACACGAGTTACGTCTCATGGCAGCGTTATTGCAGACCCGCTCTTGGACAGATCTGAAACCTGAGGTGTCTTCAGTATTCACATTCATTACTCAGGTAGAAGTATAGTTACTAGAGTTTAAAAATACTCCTGTAGAAGTTGAAGTATCAACTCAAGTTTTTTACTCAAGTAAAAGTATAAAAGTACTGGTTTCAAAACTACTTAAAGTATAAAAGTAAAAGTAATGTAAGGGGGAAAAAAGCCATTAAGGACAAAAGCCATTGAAAATGAATGTATCTTAGTATAATGCAAATATATTAAAGAAGCATATATGTGTACTATTGAGCATTAACATGTGTTTCAGAGAGCAGGAGATATGATGACTAGTTGCCTATAAGTATTGTAATGGTGCAAAAAGTCAAACTTCAGAGGCATGTTATCATTTATCCTAACCTTTATTGGAATGTACATCCAAGTTTAGTTGCAGGAATCTGAGGGAACGGATGTAAGAACAAAACTGGACAAGAACATCTGAAACAACCACAACCAAATTCACTCTATCCGGATGGAGCAATTTAACTGGATAGTTTTTATTAAAGGCCGAAATGAAATAGATTAACGAGGCTAATTAGATAATTGTGTGAAAATGTAAGGAGTAAAAGTAAAAAGTCGTCTGAAAAATAATTACTCCAGTGAAGTATAGATAACCAAAATTTCTACTTAAGTAAGGTAACAAAGTATTTGTACTTTGTTACTTGACACCTCTGTCTGAAACACACTGTTGATCTTACCGGTGTTTCATCTTAAAAAAGAAGTTAAGAGAAGTGATCTTGTTTCCCTGTGCAAGGAACCTGAATATCGTTGTGCATATTCATGTATGAGGACGTCTCTGGTCCAGAGTCACCTGAGAGGACGGGGAACTTACCGGCTGCTGATGTTTAACCAGTCCGTCCTCCACGCTGGCCGACTGGACCACGATGCGAGGCAGACTCTGCAACACGGAGACACGGAGGTCAGTTTAGCAGATTAAACATCTCTACACCCAGTACTGGAGTTGAGGGGGATGAGGGGGGATGAGGGGGATGGCATCCCCCCCCTGAAATAAAAACGGTCCAAATCATCCCCCCTGTAAAACTGCCATCCCCCCTTTCCATCCCTTATGTCATTTCATCAATGAAGGTGGTTTTACTGCTATTTCAACATTTAGAGTCATAACCAGAAAAATGTGACAATTTTCACCTGTTTTAAGTAAATTTTCACTTGAAATAAGTAGGAAAATTTGTCAGTGGGACAAGATTTATCTTCTTATTACAAGCAAAAAAATCTTGTTCCACATGCAGATTTTTCTACTTATTTCAAGTGAAAATCTACTTGAAACAGGTGAAAATTGTTGTTTTTTCCAGTGATGAGTCTTGTTTTAAATGTAATGAGATTTTTTTTACTAAAATGAGACATTTTAACTAGAAATAAGACAAATATTCTTGTTAAGATTTTGAGTTTTTGCAGTGATCCATTTTACTTATCCTGTGAAGAACAGAGTCATATTGATAAGTTCAGAAAAGTGTTTTTTATTGTTGTGTTTTGATGTATTTGATGTAAGCCCAGTGGATATTTAAAGCTTACAGAAGGCTGCATTTAACTGCTGCTATGTCATTCCTGCAGTATTTCTGCAGGTGTTTTGGTCACTGCTATTATTTGTAATATATTATATTATTTGTAATCAGCACAAATTATCTGTCCCCATATCATAAAATCCACCATCCCCCCTGATTTTCTTTTTTACAACTCCAGTACTGTCTACACCAGTAATCGGGACTAAGGTTCTCAAGCCAAGGCCGGGATGTTGGTCTGATCCGAGTCCCGATCCAACCTGGTATATACAGTATCTAACATAAAGTTAATGTTGAGATTTTTCTTATAACAGTCTTAAGAGTGTTGAGACTTTCTAGTCTGAATATTAGACCTTAAATCAGCATCTTTGTATCGTTAGATTTGTATTAAATCCAGATATAAAAGTCTTTTCTTTGGGAAAACGAAGTTCAGTTCCCCAGACTAGTCTGCAGAAGTGCATCAACTTCATGCTAACATGTCTTTGCAGCAGAAACAGGGCGTCTACAGGTCTACAAGGTAAATTTAAGACTTTTTTAATACCATTTTCAAACTAAATCTAAGACCAAAAAGACGGTCACTAAAAAATCCAGCGCTGAGGTCGAGGTTGCCAGATCTGAAGGGTTCCAGCCCAAACGTGCCGTAAAACCCGCCGAAATACTGAAAAACCAGCTCAAATCATACTTTCTCTGTTAAAACCGTCTATTAAATGCGTAATAAATTTCAAGCTTCACAACACTAAATATCCAAGAAAAGGTTCAGGCTCCGAACAAAGACTACAATTAAATTGAGTAGATTAAAGCAAATAAAAATATCAGTGAGTTTATTGTGTAAGTTTCTACTTTTCTCTGCTGTATTGGAAACTTTTTTGTCAATAAACGAGGAAAAGCAGCCCAGATATATATTTCTCAGCCCAAATGGGCTGAAACTAGGGTTGCCACCTTTCAGAAATAGAAATAAGGGACGTCCTGATTTCAGCAGCGCAGGAGCCAAAAAAAAAGCCCCAAAACTTCTAAACTGAATGAAAATGTGTTTATTTTATATGAAAAAACAAAATGCTTTGATTTAAAGTTTAAAGTGCTTTAATAGCATTGAACTTGCATGACTGTAGAGACAGACAACCATATAGCAGCTGAAATAGCCTCATATGCTATGTATGTCCACATCAGCCAAGATGTAATATAGCCTACAGGTGAAGAATATGGTGTCAAAGTTAATTTATTTCAATAATTCAACTAGAATATGGTGTAAAAGTTAATTTATTTCAATAATTCAACTAGAATATGGTGTAAAAGTTAATTTATTTCAATAATTCAACTAGAATATGGTGTAAAAGTTAATTTATTTCAATAATTCAACTAGAATATGGTGTAAAAGTTAATTTATTTCAATAATTCAACTAGAATATGGTGTAAAAGTTAATTTATTTCAATAATTCAACTAGAATATGGTGTAAAAGTTAATTTATTTCAATAATTCAACTAGAATATGGTGTAAAAGTTAATTTATTTCAATAATTCAACTAGAATATGGTTTAAAGGTTAATTTATTTCAATAATTCAACTAGAATATGGTGTAAAAGTTAACTTATTTCAATAATTCAACTAGAATATGGTGTAAAGGTTAATTTATTTCAATAATTCAACTAGAATATGGTGTAAAAGTTAATTTATTTCAATAATTCAACTAAAATATGGTGTAAAAGCTAATTTATTTCAATAATTCAACTAGAATATGGTGTAAAAGTTAATGAAAATACGGTACAAATCGTGTCCCGTATTAGTTCAATACGGGACGCAACATTTTTTTCTCAAATAAAAGACAATTCCGTATTTTACGGGACGGGTGGCAACCCTAGCTGTAACTTGCCCAACCTGGCAACACAGATTTAGAACCTCCACAGGAGATTCTCCTCAAAACGATGAAGTAAACTTTTTAATGACGACTGGATAAAATTAAGACCCTTGGATTGAGATTTAAGACAAATGAAGACATTTAAAAGGCCTTATTTTAGGAAAAATCGAATTTAAGACTTTTTAAGGACCCGCGGCCGCCCTGAGAAATGAAACACTGACGTGCGGGCATGAAATGAAACTGGTTGTTTTAGATCGTGTCTAATGGTTTTAGCCGTTTTTTTGTTTTTGTATTTGCCTAATTTAGTATGCACTTATTTATCTTTAATTGTACTTGGATTTATCTTTAATCTATCTGTTTTTGGTTGTTATTTGTTTTTTTCATTTTCGTTTTTTCATTTAGGAAAATTCATTTTCTTTTTTTTCATTGTTTTCTGCTTCTTATTATCTTTAGTTTTTATTAGTTTTGGTTTTTTGTCTTGTTTTTCTTTTTAGTTGTTGTTCTTTGTACTTGTTATCTACTTTGTTTTATTCTGTTTAACTAACATTTTATATTGTACTGTAAACGTTTTATAGAAATGTATATTTGTACTGTTGGACCCCAGGAAGAATAGTTGCTGCTGAGGCAGCAACTAATGGGGATCTGAAATAAATAAATAAAATAAATAAAATGATCAAATACACTAAAAACATAAGATAATGAGATAAAAATGACAATAAAACCACAAACGTACAGGTTTTTTTACAGGTGCGTGTTTGAGAGAACTGATGTCGAAGCATCTTCACATCTTAAAGACCTCGACGAGTCAGTTTAGCCCCCACCACATTTCAAATTTAACAGTGAGACAGATGTTTCCTCTCTTCTCACATCAGCCTTTTCACTGTTTTTCTATAAATGTGAAGCTGGAGGTGATTTTTAGAGGCTTGTTTCTCTCATTCCCTCAAACGCAGCTTCTTCCTCCAGAGGTGGGTAGTAACGAGTTACATTTATGCCGTTACATTTACTTGAGTAAGTTTTGGGAAATGTTGTACTTTTAGGAGTAGTTTTGAATCACTATACTTTTTACTTTTACTTGAGTAGATTTGTGAAGGAGAAACTGTTCCTCTTACTCCGCTACATTAGGCTACGTTGAGCTGTTACTTTTCTTTTATCTCTTTTATCCGCGTACGCGTCAATCTCATGACATCACTGAGTGATTCTTTGGGAAAAATGTTTGTTTTTGCATGTTTTGTCACATTTACACAGACTCAAACACACACAGAGTTTCTATGAGTTCATGTTTGTTCTAGTTCTGCCTGGTTAAAAAAGAAAAGTACAAAGACTTGAAATTTTGTGCTATTTGTGCTTAATTTATTTTTTTATTTTGTTTTATTTATTTTATTATTTATTAATGTACTTGAATTCACTTTAAGATTATTTCAATTGAAGCTATTTTTTATTAATTTTAATTTATTTTATTGATTTAATTTGCCTGAAGATGATTATTTTGTACTTTTGTCTGTTTGAATGGTTGTGTTAAAAAAATAAATCAGACGTAACTCAACAGTTACTCAGTACTTGAGTAGTTTCTTCACCAAGTACTTTTTTACTTTTACTCAAGTAATTATTTGGATGACTACTTTTTACTTCTATTTGAGTCATATTATTCTGAAGTAACAGTACTTTTACTTGAGTACAATTTTTGGCTCCTCTACCCACCTCTGTCTTCCTCCCTCAAACCCTCAACCCACTGACGTGGAGTCGACACCCGAGACAGAAAAGTTTGACTTTTCTCCCGATAGAAACATTTATTCTGGTTCTGGCATCAAAAGCAAATATTTACTCTGCTCAGCATCTAAATCGGGCCGAAGGTCGTTGCAGCTCGGTCTTCCTTTACGCTGCGGTTCATCCGTGTCATTTGTTGTCTGATCACGTCTGTAATCAATGGCTGATCAGATTACTCTCCACAGTCAGCAGAAATGTGCAGGACTGCAGACGTCCGACCTCTGGACGTCCGCCGTGCCGGTTCAGAGCTCTCTGGAGGTTTCTGCTTACACGGTTTCCATGACAACGGAGGAAACGGATCCAGCCGCCGATGAGTCGGGCGGTGTTGTGATGGTGTTTTGGGCGTAGCGCGGTCAACGTACCTGCCGACGGGCGGCCTCCTCCTCCAGACCTTCGTCCCTCCCGCCGGGGAGCAGAGACTTCAGCAGCCGAGGGACGGACGCCGCTGGAGGGGGATGAGACGCAACGCCTGGGTGGAGGAGCAGAGATGGAGAAGAGGTGATAAGAGATGGAGAAGAGATGGAGCAGAGACGGAGCAGAGACGGAGCAGAGATGGAGAAGAGATGGAGGAAGAGATGGAGGAGAGATGAGGAGAGATGGAGCAGAGATGGAGCAGAGATGGAGGAGAGATGGAGCAGAGATGGAGTAGAGATGGAGGAAATATGGAGGAGAGATGGAGGAGAGATGGAGCAGAGATGGAGCAGAGATGGAGAAGAGATGGAGCAGAGATGGAGGAAATATGGAGGAGAGATGGAGCAGAGATGGAGGAGAGATGGAGCAGAGATGGAGGAGAGATGGAGCAGAGATGGAGGAGAGATGGAGGAAATATGGAGGAGAGATGGAGGAGAGATGGAGCAGAGATGGAGCAGAGATGGAGCAGAGATGGAGCAGAGATGGAGGAAATATGGAGGAGAGATGGAGCAGAGATGGAGGAGAGATGGAGGAGAGATGGAGGAGAGATGGAGGAGAGATGGAGTAGAGATGGAGCAGAGATGGAGTAAAGATGGAGAAGAGATGGAGCAGAGATGGAGGAGAGATGGAGCAGAGATGGAGGAAATATGGAGGAGAGATGGAGGAGAGATGGAGGAGAGATGGAGCAGAGATGGAGCAGAGATGGAGCAGAGATGGAGAAGAGATGGAGCAGAGATGGAGGAAATATGGAGGAGAGATGGAGCAGAGATGGAGGAGAGATGGAGCAGAGATGGAGGAGAGATGGAGGAGAGATGGAGGAGAGATGGAGCAGAGATGGAGTAAAGATGGAGAAGAGATGGAGCAGAGATGGAGGAGAGATGGAGCAGAGATGGAGCAGAGATGGAGCAGAGATGGAGGAGAGATGGAGCAGAGATGGAGGAGAGATGGAGCAGAGATGGAGCAGAGATGGAGGAGAGATGGAGGAGAGATGGAGCAGAGATGGAGGAAAGATGGAGGAGAGATGGAGCAGAGATGGAGGAGAGATGGAGCAGAGATGGAGCAGAGATGGAGGAGAGATGGAGCAGAGATGGAGGAGAGATGGAGCAGAGATGGAGGAGAGATGGAGCAGAGATGGAGCAGAGATGGAGCAGAGATGGAGCAGAGATGGAGCAGAGATGGAGGAGAGATGGAGCAGAGATGGAGGAGAGATGGAGCAGAGATGGAGCAGAGATGGAGCAGAGATGGAGCAGAGATGGAGGAGAGATGGAGCAGAGATGGAGCAGAGATGGAGCAGAGATGGAGCAGAGATGGAGCAGAGATGGAGCAGAGATGGAGCAGAGATGGAGCACCAACGGGTGCAGCAGGACCAGGATGAGGGTGTCAGGGACGGGGAAGAGCGGAGATGAAACAACGAGCGCTGAGATGAGATCGGAGCCGAGAGACGGAAACAGAAACACAGCGGAGAGAGAGAAGAGTCATTGAGACGAACCCGGGTCCAGGTTCAGGTTCTGGGAGGTGCAGGTGGAGCAGGTGGAGCTGGTGGAGCTGGGCAGCGTCCGTCTGGGTGGAGGAGGAACCCCCGACAGGTCCTGGTGGCTCTCCCAGCCCTGCAGAAACACACGAGTAGTTTAACCCCCACACCCTCCAACATGTGCAGCTGCAGCTGAAGGTCACTCCTCCATCATTATTACGCCAGAACTTCACAGATCTTTACTGGGATTCACACCGACAGCCTCACGGCCGTCGTAGGCGTCACAATTTGAAGTTGAGAGAATCTCAACTTTATGCAAATGAGCAGCAGCGACACCGAGGCAGCGTCCAACCACAGACCGGGAATCCCAAAGCAAGAAGCCTCAATGCAGATTATACTTTCATGTTCACACAAACTTACACTCATTCACATGCACACAATGTAAACACAAACTTATTCTATCAGGAATTAATATATCGTATTTTCTGGACTATAAGCCGCATCCGTTCTATTTAAAAAAAAAGAAGATATGCAAGCTGCAGATATTTATGTTGTTAGATTAGATATTTACTACATGTACAGAACAATTTTGAACTTTGAACATGTTTGTACCTAAATAGATCTTTCCTTACAGTGTCTTTTAACACGGCAGCAACTTTACTGATTAAAACGGGACAGAACTAAGAGAAAATAACCGGTATTTATTTATCTATTTATCTGTATGAAATCTGCTTCTACTTCTATCTGCTAAAGAAGAAGTAGTATATTCTTCTTTGCATTTATTTTGTCTTAGTTTTGATTCTAATTCCGGTTAGAGCGCCCCGAGAGGTGGAAGAAAAATCCACAGAATAGAATCTTTGTATAAGCTGCACGGTTGAAAACCTAGGAAAAAAGTAGCGGCTTATAGTCCAGAAAATACGGTATATAGATAGACGGAGACCGTTCGAGCAGACGGAGGCGGAGCCTCGTCGACTCGGTTACCTTAGCAACCGGAGCTCCTTCTACACCTGAGGAAAAACTAAAACTAAAATCAGAACCACCTGATAAGATTAGCGACACTAAAGAGGCGTTAGAGGATTAGTGGAGGATTAGTGGAGCGGGTCTCACCTTGATGTCCCCCAGCCTGTGCAGGGAGGAGTAGAGGTCCATGCTGCTGGCCGACAGCTGCAGGAGGGTTAGGAGCGGCTGGTTAGGTGTTAGTGGAGGTTACAGAAGACACCACGACTGATCCCAATACACCCCCTACTTTCTACCACTACCCCTAAAAATGAAGCCACAAACTTTAGGGCCCTTGTAATCTTCCCCAGGCCCTGTCCCAATACCCCCACTACCCCTACTTTTCAGCACTACCCCTAAATTTTGTTTGCTCCGTCACTGCGTGGTTTACGTTCGGGTACGTAAGCGACTGCGTAGTTACGTTTGCACATACGTCACAACATATCAGGAAGCCCAGAGCTAAAAGCTGTTTTTATTTCCGCTGTAGCGCTGTTAATATGCCACTTTATTAAGTTTTAATATTTTTTCAGAGGTAAAAGTAACCGTTAAGATCCCCAACCTGGACTCACTATAATAACATCATAGTGTTAATAATGCACTTTGCCACTTTATTTAAACACTGACATTCTGATTGTAAACAAGAGGTGATGCTTCATGCCATCACCTTTTTTTTTATGTAAATGATAACTCAGCTGACTAGTAATTATCTACCTCTTCTTACTTTTTCCTTTTTTTTTTTTTTTTACCCTCTCACCCCTCCCCAGTTATGTTGTACTTCATGTCCCTTTTTTTTTCCTTTCTCTTCTCCTTCCGGCCCCATCTCCACAATCTGTTTACTCTACAACAGGCATAGAACCTTAAATTCCACAACCGAACAATACATATGATCTGGTTTTGCATTGCTGCAGCCCATTCCATCTTCCTCCTCTCCCCTTCCATCCTCCTTGTCTTTCCCCCATTATAGCACTTTAACTTTAAACCCTCAGCACTTTAATCGTAACCAGCACTTTAACTTACTCTGGCACTTTACCGCCTAAACTTTTAACTGCTAAATGTGAAACTATGTGTGCAATGTATTCACTATTGTAATATATGTAAATGTCTGTAAGATCGTGTTAGTATGAAGATTGATGTGTCAGGTTGTTCTCCTGTTCCTTCTATCTTAAATAGAAGCAAAATAACAAGAACAGAAACTTTTTGCACGCTATATTTGTATTTGTTTTGACTTGTTGTTTAACTTGTCTTTCTTTTATATTTTTAGCCGGGGGACTGCCAATGGAAACTAGCTCTGTAGCTAAAATTTGGTGCATTTGCATTTTTAATTCTAAATGTATATGAATGTACACTGTCCCTTCCCAAATAAACTGAATTGAATTGAATCAGTTTATCCAAATAACGCCTGTTAAGAAATTTGATCCAATGTTTTCAGGGGGATGAGAAGAGCAGCCGGCTCGAGAGCTGATTTATGGTTCCGCGTTACACCAACGCAGAGCCTACGGCGTAGATTACGCGGCGCCGCGTAATCTACGCCGTAGGCTCTGCGTTGGTGTAACGCAGAACCATAAATCAGCCTTTATTCTGGCGAGATCTGAAAAACGAGCAAGCGAGTGATTATGTACATTCACTGAGTGAATATTATGCAAGTAAACACTAGCGACGCTGGCGCGGGTTTCCGGGTTATAAAAACCCAATGTCAACAACATTTCAAAGTAGAGGGCCCCCCCTCTGCCCTAAGGGGGGCCCAATGAGAGGGCCCCGTTTTGTGTGATACATTCATTTATAATCGTAAAATTTGTAGGTTATAATAACGATAAAATGTGCATTGTGCGGCCAGTGTAGGTTCATTCTTACTTTACAACTGTCCTGAACGCATCAGGGCTGTGAGCCAACCTGATTGGCTGGAACTTAACTTGTTTCGTTTTTTTTTACATTTGAACTAACTCGTCTTGTATGTGAGACTGCGGCGTTTTGGAGGGAACTTTGAAAGAGGAAAAATGGAGAAGAAAAAGCACCAGTCTGGATCGTTAAAAAGAAAGGTAAAAGAGAGAAAGGAGAGGCTAGTTGCTTCCTGTCCGCGGCGGAGTTGTGAGGTGAGCGGCGGACAGTCCGCCGCTCACCTCATATTTTGCAACGGCGCCGGTGGCTGATGAGGAGGCTAGTGTTAGCTGTAGCGGCCGTTACATTGTTTTCCACGTTACTTGGAATATATTGTTGGAGCCGAGGATGATGTTCTGGAGTTCGGAGTCTGTGAATTGGTGCAGCGGCAACAAGCGCACAGACAGCAATCGGTGAGCACATAAATAATGATCAGAATGTTGTTATCGCCTTGACCACCTTAATGTACCTTGTGTTGTTGTCAACTGTAATAGACCGCCGAGTCTATTTCTATTTGAATGCATATTGTGTGCAGTTGATACATTTTTAATAGGCTATGCGTTTTGTTGTGTTTAGACCGCCGTGTCTATTTTCTATTTATAGATCTCATTAATGGCCTTATAGACAATTGTGTCTATATTCTATCTGAATAGATTGTGTAATTGTAGTTTACATTTTATGTTTTAAGTTGTATTAAAGATGGTTTGGTTCAGACCCTGTGAGTCACCGTCACACCAGCACCAAGGACAGCGATGCTGTCAGAGTGACGGCTGTCAGGCTGCGTGGCGTGTGTGTGTGTGTGTGTGTGTGTGTGTGTGTGTGTGTGTGTGTGTGTGTGTGTGTGTGTGTGTGTGAACTGGTTTGTGGCTTTCTGAGGCACCTAGGCTTGCTTAGCTCAGTAAATGTGAGCATTTGTGTTGTTTGCTGGGTATGATGAGGTGTCCGTTATCTTTGTTGGTATTTTGCTGAATGCAGCAATAAAATGAGGAGGATAATAATTATAATTGTTGTCATGACACTTTCTGTGGCTTTCTCGTTTCTCATTAAGTTTTTACACCTTATATTGTCTAAAATTGAATAGGGGAATACACAGAGCTTTGCCCTGTTGCACTATTCACCACCCTGCAGTTATTATTATCCTGTGCTATGCATTCATCTGCTGATCTGGAATGGTCTTTTTTGTTATAATCATTGAAGCTGCTTGTGGCTGTCAATCTGTTTCTAAACGACTTAAAGTCATGCAAAGTTAACCAATCCGACCCGTAAGATCCCAAAAATTTTGCGCGTGCGCGCGCAAAGCGCGCGCACGCAGTTTAGGCCTCCGCTACGCAAGGGCCCCTTTGGGCTCAGAACCCATAAGGGATTACACCTGGCGACGCCCCTGCAAGTAAAGCTACAAATGTAATCAAAACGCATTTTTATGCAGAAACAAACTCAAAATATTGATTTTATTCACTAAAAAATAAGAAATGTCCGCCATGTTTTTTCGTTTGATTCAGTCCGCAAATGACGACGAAAAGCTTTTCAGGCCCTCGGTCAGCTAGTGAGCATCGAAAAACCCTCGCTCTGTAGGGCTAGATTGATGCCCCCTAACCCTCGTTTTCTCCACTCCCCCTAGATAAAAAGAGGAATTGGGACACCACTACCCTCACACGAGAACGCACAAAATTTAGGGTTTGGGCTGAAAAGTAGGGGTAGTGGGAGTATTGGGACTGGGCCTTAGTGGAGGTTACAGCAAAACACCACGACTGATCCCTAGAGGAGACCCAGAACCCGGAGGCCCAGACCCCGGAGACCCAGACCCCGGAGGCCCAGAACCCGGAGGCCCAGAACCCGGAGGCCCAGACCCCGGAGGCCCAGACCCCGGAGGCCCAGCCCCCGGAGGCCCAGACCCCGGAGGCCCGCGGTACCAGAGGCTTCTTACCCGGGAGATGTTGGGGGTGCTCAGGCTGCACCGGGCCGGCTTCCCTCGGACCGCCAGCTGCTCCCGCACCGCCACCTCCTGGTGGAGACAGACGCCGTTTAGGACACTCCGGTTGGAAGCTTCATACCTGTTCTGTCCCACCCGTTCCAAATCTATCAGTCCACTGAATAGGAATTCATCATCTGTAATCAGAGCCTTGAATGGTGTGAGTAGATGGGATACTGTCTACCCGCTAGATTTTTGTCATTATTCTTTGGGTTGATAATGGCTTAGATAATGGTGGTTAGAGTTTGTGGTTTAGGTTAAGGTTAGGTTTAGGGTGAGGGTTAGGAGGTAGTGCAGCCGTCTCACAGCAAGAAGGTCCTGGGTTCGCTGTGGGCGCTGAAGTGCGTCTTAGTTCCCCCATGACTTCGGTGACCACACTAGGTTTACCACCCGTTCCTTGAAATACGGAATTGTTACGTAATTGGGAATTAAAAGTCGCGTTCCGTATTGAACCAATTCGGACATATATTATGCTCTTATTTATTTAAAATTTAAATATATTGCAAAACTTCATTCGTAGTAAATTCAACTAAAGGTGAAACAAATATATTATTTCCCACTACATTCAAAGTGAGATATTTCAAGCCTTTATTTGTTATAATTTTGGTGATTATGGCTCACAGTTTATGAAAACCCTGAATAAAAAATCTCTATATTATGAAATCAAACAATTCAAGCATCAAAAATATAACAAAAGGTTTAACATATCTTGCTTTGCATGTAATGAGACTATGTAATATATTAGTTTCATCTTTTAAGTTGAATTATTGAAATAAATTAACTTTTACACCATATTCTTCACCTGTATATTATACATCTGGGCTGATGTGGACATACGTAGCATAGGAGGCTATTTCAGTTGCTAGTATGGTTGTCTGTCTGTACAGTCATGCAAGTTCAATGTTATTAAAGCACTTTAAACTTTAAATCCAAGCATTTAGTTTTTTCATATAAAATACATTTCTATGCATTTTAGAAGTTTTGGGGATGTCCCTTTTTTTGGCGCCTGCACTGCTGAAAATATTTCTATTTCTGAAAGGTGGCAACCCTGGCCCACACCCTGGGTGGGGTTGGCGAAAGTTTCGTTTTCAATACTAGTAGCTGGGTTAAAATACATAGAGAAAGCCATTATCAACCCAAAGAATAATGACAAAAATCCGTATCCCATCTATTCACACCATTCAGGGCTCTGATTACACATGATAAATTCCTATTCAGTGGACTGATAGCATTTCTGCCCGGGTCCGGTGTCCCCACGGCGCCGTGACCCCCCACCTGTCTGAGCCGGTCCAGCGTGAGCAGGTTCTCCACCGCCAGGACGCTGCGCAGGTACTTCTCGATGACCTCCATGCTGTCGGCCGACTGGTCGTCCTCGGCGCTGGCGGCCAGCCGGGCCAGCATCTCGCGGTCCTCCGGGCCGTGGATGTCCTGCAGGGGGGAAGGAGGGGGACAGATGTTTTTCCTGGGACTGCCAGCGGCGTGAAAAGTCGACTCCGAGGTCTCGTACTCACGCCAGGGATGTTGGAGACGACCTCAAACGTGACGCCGCAGCCGGGGATCGGGCTGCGCTGGGACATCCTCTTCAGGAGGCTCTGGGCGAAACCCTGCAGACCAAACACAGAAACAGTGGAGTCAAGACTAGGGCTGGGGATCGATTCAAATGTCAAGAATCGATTCGATTCTGATTCTTAAGATTCAGAATCGATTATCAAGATTTGATTCGATCCGATTCCGATATTGATTTGGGTTAGTGTTATTAAAACAGTTTTTTGAGCTGTTGCATGAATTATATTTCAATTCAATTCAATTCAACTGTAGTTATGCAAAAATATTAATACTAGTATTATATTGAGATTAAACAGCAAGTATTGCAGCTAATGATGCTGTAAGGACCAATACGCTCCCTGGATCACTGTAGCCAGAAATAACGGAGTAACGCACCGTTTGGTAACGGTAATTGCGTTACTGAATTTAAAAAGTAATGCGTTAGAGTATTAGTTACCGCAAAACTAACGGCGTTACTAAACTAACGCGACGACTAACGCGTTACTAAATAACTAAATAATAAAAATTTAGTCCTAGAGCTGGGTATCGATTCAAATGTCAAGAATCAATTCGATTCCGATTCTTAAGATTCAGAATCGATTATCACCATTTGATTCGATCCGATTCAATATTGATTTGGGTTAGTGTTGCCTGGATTATATGACTGTAAAATAACTAGTGAAATAATAATTTCACAATAATTATTGTATAATTATTAAGAAATAAATAACTCAAATAGGCATTTAAATATCCATTTAAAGTGCAAAAAAATAAAGAAATTGCAACAGCTCAAGCAGTAAACAGATTATTTTAGCTTGTCTGATTTATTCTGTCACCAGACACAGCTGGACATGAAGCACCGGCATTTTTCAGGTATTTCATGACAAACCGTGTCCGATAACAGAGAAACCAAACAAGCTCTAGTAAATATAGATAATATGAACTTCATTGAACTAATATAACATTTAGAAATTTAAGCTGAAATGTCCAGCATTTTCTCTAAAGAAAAGTTAATTTAGTTCAGGAGTTTTCAAAACTACTGGGATTAAAGTTCACCAGGCAAAAATGTAATGATGAAAAAAAAAAAATTATCCAAAAAAAAAAAAAAAAAAAAAAAAAAAAAATCGATCTTTAGACATACAAATCGATTTTTAGGAATAATTACGAGAATCGATTTTTTTCAACACAGGCCTAGTTAGTCCCAGCACTGGTGGTCACCCACCTGCTTCCCCGTGACGTTGACGCAGATGCGTTTCCGCAGCATCAGCTGCATCTCGGCCGGGTGGCTCAGCTGCACGGCGGCGCGGACCGTCAGGTAGACCCGCTGGTCCGAGGGCGTGGAGCGGCTCAGCTGGGGACACTCGTGCACCGTGGAGTCCCAGGACGCCTCCACCTTCACCTGGACGCAGAGGCGGGGGCTTCATTTTCATTTTTCATTTTATTCTTTATTTCATTAAAAAAAAAGAAACAATTCAATACAAATACAAATGTTCTTAAATTGTGAATGAAAAGGGAGCAGAAAGAAGAAGAATCTTATCTGATCTGCCCCTTTTTCCAAGAAATAACTTCACAAATAACATAAATTAAAAATAAAAAAAAAAACAACAACAACTAAGTGAAATAAAAAAATAAAAATAAATAAATAAAATTACCACCGTCAATCAAACTTAAACTAACATATTTCATTATATTTACTTAACATACAGGCTTTAATTGTTCTTTTGAATGTAATGTTTGATTTGGATTCTTTGTTTTCTTTATTCAGATTGTTTCATAAACTGATTCCTTTCATACAATACAGAAACACAACGTTCCATCAATTTAGTCCTGAATCTTGTTTTTTTTTTTTAAATCTGTTCCTTTTAAGTTATACTTGCTTTCTCTTTTTTCAAATCTTTTCTGAATGTTGATTGGTAAAGTTTTTTTATGAGCTTTAAACATAATTTTCAGAATACTATAGTCTACTAGTTCATGAAATGTCAACAATTTTAACTGAAGGAATAATGGATTTGTTGGATCTCTATATCGTTTTCTACTGATTATTCTTATGGCTCTTTTTTGCAGGGGACCTGAGCTAGGGTTGCCACCCGTCCCGTAAAATACGGAATTGTCCTTTATTTGAGAAAAAAATGTTGCGTCCCGTATTGAACTAATACGGGACACGATTTGTACCGTATTTTCATTAACTTTTACACCATATTCTAGTTGAATTATTGAAATTAATTAACTTTTACACCATATTCTAGTTGAATTATTGAAATTAATTAACTTTTACACCATATTCTAGTTGAATTATTGAAATAAATTAACCTTTACACCATATTCTATTTGAATTATTGAAATAAATTAACTTTTACACCATATTCTAGTTGAATTATTGAAATAAATTAACTTTTACACCATATTCTAGTTGAATTATTGAAATTAATTAACTTTTACACCATATTCTAGTTGAATTATTGAAATAAATTAACCTTTACACCATATTCTATTTGAATTATTGAAATAAATTAACTTTTACACCATATTCTAGTTGAATTATTGAAATAAATTAACTTTTACACCATATTCTAGTTGAATTATTGAAATAAATTAACTTTTATACCATATTCTAGTTGAATTATTGAAATAAATTAACTTTTACACCATATTCTAGTTGAATTATTGAAATAAATTAACTTTTACACCATATTCTAGTTGAATTATTGAAATAAATTAACTTTTACACCATATTCTAGTTGAATTATTGAAATAAATTAACTTTTACACCATATTCTAGTTGAATTATTGAAATAAATTAACTTTTATACCATATTCTAGTTGAATTATTGAAATAAATTAACTTTTACACCATATTCTAGTTGAATTATTGAAATAAATTAACTTTTACACCATATTCTAGTTGAATTATTGAAATAAATTAACTTTTACACCATATTCTAGTTGAATTATTGAAATAAATTAACTTTTACACCATATTCTAGTTGAATTATTGAAATAAATTAACTTTTACACCATATTCTAGTTGAATTATTGAAATAAATTAACCTTTACACCATATTCTAGTTGAATTATTGAAATAAATTAACTTTTACACCATATTCTAGTTGAATTATTGAAATAAATTAACTTTTACACCATATTCTAGTTGAATTATTGAAATAAATTAACTTTTACACCATATTCTAGTTGAATTATTGAAATAAATTAACCTTTACACCATATTCTAGTTGAATTATTGAAATAAATGAACTTTTACACCATATTCTAGTTGAATTATTGAAATAAGTTAACTTTTACACCATATTCTAGATGAATTATTGAAATAAATTAACTTTTACACCATATTCTAGTTGAATTATTGAAATAAATTAACTTTTACACCATATTCTAGTTGAATTATTGAAATAAATTAACTTTTACACCATATTCTAGTTGAATTATTGAAATAAATTAACTTTTACACCATATTCTTCACCTGTAGGCTATATTATACATCTTGGCTGATGTGGACATACGTAGCATAGGAGGATATTTCAGTTGCTAGTATGGTTGTCTGTCTGTACAGTCATGCAAGTTCAATGCTATTAAAGCACTTTAAATCAAAGCATTTAGTTTTTTCATATAAAATAAACACATTTTTATTCAGTTTAGAAGTTTTGGGGCTTTTTTTGGCTCCTGCGCTGCTGAAATCAGGACGTCCCTTATTTCTATTTCTGAAAGGTGGCAGCCCTAACCTGAGCGGCGAGGGGCGGCAAGCCGGACTCCTTACCTCCGAGTCGTAGTGTCTGACGACCTGCAGCTCGAAGAATTCGTCCTCGTCCTCCTCGCTCAGCACGGCGTCGTACCCGCCGGCCAGAACCGGGCTGGACTGGAAGTCGTCGGCTGGGGGGAGAAGAGGAGGGAGAAGAGGAGGGAGAAGAGGAGGGAGGATGAGCAGCTTCTGGTGACGTCAACGACCAGAACGTGGCGAGGACTACGTACCGCTGAGGTCCAGGAACAGGACGGGGATGTGCGTCTCCATCCCGGGAACTGGAACCCTGCGGAGAGAATCGTTAACGCCCGGAAACGGACCCGTCAAACCGAGAACCCGTCTGTCTGAAACGACCCACTCACGAGGAAACGTGACGCGGCGCTGAAGCAGAACCAGACCAAATAATTAAACCGCTTCTGAACTTTCGTATAAACGGACTTAAATGAAAAGGAGCATTTAATACTGGAATAATAAATAAATAATAAAATGTATTAATAATAATAATGAAATAACAACATTAATAATATTTAATAATAATAATAATAATAATAATAATAATAATAATAATAATAATAATAAAAGAATAATAAAATATTTAATACAGGGATAATAAAATAAATATTTAATAATACTAATATTACAGGTATAATAAAATAAAGATTTGATAATAAATGAATGATTAAATAAATATGTATTAATAATAATAATAATAATAATAATAATAATAATACAGGAATAATAAAATATTTAAAAATACAGGTATAATAAAATAAATATTTGATAATAATAAATGAATGATTAAATAAATATGTATTATTATTATTAATAATAATAATAATAATAATAATAATAATAATAATAATACATGGGTAATAAAATAAATCATTTAATAATTATACTAATACATGAATAATACAATTAATATGTATTATTATTAATAATATTAATAATAATAATAATAATATTAATAATAATAATAATAATACAGGAATGGGACGAGGGGTCGTGTGCAGCGATGTAACTAATAATTGATAAGATTTTATTCTGTTCCAGATTGGAGGAAAAATAAAAGTTTTGACAAAAGGACCAACATAATATTTTACCTGCGACGTCCAGATTTGATCACGTGACTGATCATGTGATGTCAGACAATCAGGAGTAAATTATCTATAAACCTTTTCTTTTTCTTCCAAAAAGCAACTTTTTTCAGGCGTCATTGAAGACTTTTGTAAACTTTTAAAAATTCTAATCTTCTCAGTGAGCAGTAGGTGCTGCCGCAGGCCCCTTCCACACACACACACACACACACACACACACACACACACACACACACACACACACACACACACACACACACACACACACACACACACACACACACACACACACACACACACACACACACACACACACACACACACACACACACACACACACACACACACACACACACACACACACACACACACACACACACACTAGTGATGCACCGATTGTTCGGTAACCGAAATTGTTCGGCCGAAAATGGCAAAAAAACACTTACGGTGTTCGGTGGAATAAGTGGGAAAAAAACTAACAATTAATAACGCCGTTGTAAAATAAGGAAATAGACTGGCCGCTCCGTAACTGTTGCGCTCCACATAAATAGTTGGCCAACCAAAAACTAACCACATAAGAATTTAACTAACATTCACCAGCAGGTGGAACCAAAACAACATAAATCAATCTATTACAGGTGCGTTTCATGACGAAATCAAACGTGGAAGAGCGTGGAGTGAAGTGGTGCGGTGCAAACATGTCAGCAGTGTGGAAGTATTTTAGAGTGGCAAAGAATAAAACAAAAATAGCTGTTTGCAATGAATGTTCTGCTCAAATATCTAGAGGGGGCACATCTGCAAAGTCTGTCAGCTACAAGTTTGATTTATCATTTGAAATGATAAAAAACCCTGAGCGCTTTAATGCATTTTTATTGTTTTAAGGCCTATGTTACAATGTTCAGTCAGTTAAGCCTAACGTAAGCTCAAAGATGGCCAAAAAATGTATTTTGCTAATTTATTTATTTTAAGATATTGTTCTTTGCTGGTACAATGTCTGCTGGAATATTTAAGAAATGCTGGGGAATTAAAAAATGTTCATTTTTTTTTTTTTAGAAATGTTTTCTACCTTGTAATTTTGTAAAAGTTTTTTTTCTTTTAAAAGCATGCCTAAATGCAATTTATTTGATTTATGCAATGGTGAAAAAATTGGCAAAACAAATGAAAAACTGCGAAGAACCATGTTCGGTATTCGGCCAAGTGTTTATTATTATTTTCGGTTTCGGCCACAAATTTTAATTTCGGTGCATCACTAACACACACACACACACACACACACACACACACACACACACACACACACACCTCTGGGCCGGGGCTCCGGGGATGCCGCTGCCGGCCGACGGCACCAGGACGGCGTTCCGTTCCTCCGTCAGGGTCAGACGTCCCTCCAGCAGCTGAGACTCTCGCTCCACGTCGTCCTCAGACTTGTCTTCAAGCACAAATACAGAAGCAGAACAAGCTCAGACGTTAATGATTAAAAACACCTGACATCCCGTTTACCCGCCGCCGTTGAACGGAACCGCCGCTTGGAGCAGTGTTTGTTTTTCAGGGGGGGTTCGGGGTTCAAAGGCGGGTTTGGGGTTAGGAGCAGTGGCGGCTGATGGGGGGCACAATTGACCTTGGCATACAATGGGGTGTAACGGTACACAGTAGTCCCGGTCAGGTACAAGCTTGGTACAATGGGGAAAAAAGAAAGGTAGAAAATAATATTTTGGTCCTTTAATTTTGAAAAATGACGACAATGGCTTATTGGTCATAAGTTTTAGTGAAGCAGTTCAGTTCTGCTGCAGTGGAAAAAGAAAACTGAACATAAAGTCGGGGTTTAACGTTTCAACAAGTCCACCGTTATTTTGAATTGTTCTTTTCTTACTGGTTTGGGTTCAGTTTATTTTACACATTAGAGAGAAGAAAAACATTAACATTTCCATTTTTCCCTCTGGAATTTATATTATTTGAAAAGACGTTCCTTTCTTTCAGATATTTGATCAACAAATATTATTTCAAAAGCAAGTGTTGTTTAACCTCTTTAAAACAAACTGTTTTAAAAATCTGGTTTGTGTAGTTCAGTTTGATTTTCTAAAAAAGACGGGGAATGAATTGTCCAATCACATTCGATTAAAATCAACATACGAGTACGTCACGATATTGATCGCTGATTCGTTGCTGATAACTGAGTTTCTGGGACGAACACGACTGCGTCCCTTTACATATCTAATTCAAACTAATTAAAAGATCCTCAGGTCACGTGTTTATCAAATGTTGAAGAGTTTACACTCGATTCTGTTTGACCGGCGCCCCTTACTTCTGGAAGTAAATAAAATAAAAAACATTTTTGGAACCAAATAAATATTTAAACAACATTTAATTACAAAAAGAAGATTGAGGGACAGGGTGGCTGAACATAAATATGAGATTCGAATTAGAAATGTGAACTACCCAATGGCCAAACATTATATGGAGGCACAACACACAGATGACTCTTCTCTACGAGTTTCAGGGATTGAGGTCATCAGTGTGGATGTGAGCGGTGGGGACAGAGTTTTGTATAATTATTTGCTCCAAATCAAACATTACATTCAAAAGAACAATTAAAGCCTGTATGTTAAGGAAATATAACGAAAAATGTTGAGTTTGATTGACATACCCCTAGGCGGTGGTAATTTTATTTTAATGTTATTTTAAATTTTATTTTAGTTGTTTTTATTCACTTAGTTGTTGTTTTTTATTATTATTATTATTATTTATAATTTATATTATTTGTGAAAGGGGCAGATCAGATAAGATTCTTCTTCTTTCTGCTCCCTGTTCATTCACAAGTTAGGAACATTTGTATTTGTATTTGTATTGAATTGTTTTGTTTTTTGAATGAAATAAAGAATAAAATGAAATGAAATTTTACTTCTTCTGTTGGGTTTTTATGTTTGCATTGATATTTACATTGCTCTTCTGTCATTACTTTATAGGCCATTTTTTGATCAGAGGAGGGTTTGGGGTTCAGAGGAGGGTTGGGGTTCAGAGGAGGGTTTGGGGAGGTTGGGGGTCCGACGGCAGCACCTGGTTTGGAGACGACCTTCTGCAGCTGCTGGTCCAGGTATTCCTGCCGCTCGGCCAGCGTCCTCAGACACTTGTCCTTCATCCTCTCCAGCTCCACCTCCTGCAGACGAGATGATGGTGAACGCCGGCCCCCAGAGACGCCCCCCAGGTCCCCCCCGGTTCCCCAGGTTCCCCCCGGTCAGTACTGGAGTTGAGGGGGGATGAGGGGGGACGGCATCCCCCCCCGAAATAAAAACGGTCCAAATCATCCCCCCTGTAAAACTGCCATCCCTCCTTTCCATCCCTTATGTCATTTCATCAATGAATGTGGTTTTACTGCTATTTCAACATTTAGAGTCATCACCAGAAAAATAACACCAGAAAAATAACTTTTTTGACCATTTTCACCTGTTTCAAGTAAATTTTCACTTGAAATAAGTAGAAAAATCTGCCAGTGGAACAAGATTTATCTTCTCATTACAAGCAAAAAAATCTTGTTCCACTGGCAGATTTTTCTACTTATTTCAAGTGAAAATCTACTTGAAACAGGTGAAAATTGTTGTTTTTTCCAGCGATGAGTCTTGTTTTAAGTGTAATAAAATTTTTTTTTACTAAAATGAGACATTTTAACTAGAAATAAGACAAATATTCTTGTTAAGATTGTGAGTTTTTGCAGTGATCCATGTTACTTATCCTGTGAAGGACAGAGTCATATTGATAAGTTCAGAAAAGTGTTTTTTATTGTTGTGTTTTGATGTATTAGATGTAAGCCCAGTGGATATTTAAAGCTTACAGAAGGCTGCATTTAACTGCTGCTATGTCATTCCTGCAGTATTTCTGCAGGTGTTTTGGTCACTGCTATTATTTGTAATATATTATATTATTTGTAATCAGCACAAATTATCTGTCCCCATATGATAAAATCCACCATCCCCCCTGATTTATTTTTTTACAACTCGAGTACTGCCCCCGGTCCCCCCCAGGTCCCTCCAGGTTCCACCAGACCTCCTCACCTGGTAACTGTCCATGTCCTCGTCCTGAAAGACACGTTAAAGAGAGTTAAGGTTGGAAGAACAACGACCCGGAAGCTCAGAACCAGCAGCAGCTCTCACCGGTGCCGGGTCGGGTCTGGACCGGCTCGTCTGCCGGACCTTCACGTCCCCGATGGAGACGGACTGGACGGACGCAGCGATGAGCGGCATGGTGCCGGAGTCGGGCACCGCACGCACCTCCACCCGCAGGTGCCGGGACTGGCCCTGGAGGGACAGAGCAGGTCAGTAACGGGCCGGCGCCGGGCCCGGGTCCAGTAGTAGTAGTAGTAGTTTATTTGGTCGATCAGTTTCAATTGATGCAATACATTGTATTTAATTTCCTTTCGTAGGAAGGAAATAATAAAAAAAAGAAGTAAGGAATAAACCGACCAAAATGTGTAGCTGAAGTTTAAGCTTATTGTGCCTTCCCTTATTAACTTTGTTTAGTTCATAGTTGATACTAATACAAGTACAAACAATCTACAACAACAACAAAACACATGCAAAACAAGAAGGAAGATAAACGTAAATACGACAGAAAAATCAAGTAAAAAACAAACAGAAGACGGATCTCAGAAAACAACTAACAGAGAAAGTAAATAATCAATGCTTAGAGGAAAAGAAAACAATCTCTAGAAGAGTGAAAGCAAAAGGAAACCAAAGACCAATCATTACATTTTTTGGTATATAAATATTATTATTACAACAACAATTATTATATATATATATATATATATATATATTTATTTTTTTTTTTTTTTGTATCACACTAATGTTCTGTATCTTTCGATTATATTGGATTTATACATCGTTTTAAATTTATTTATTGAACTACAGTTTTTTAATTCATTATTTAGGCTGTTCCATATTTTAACTCCTGTAACGGAAATGCATCTTTCTTTAGTATTTATCCTAGTTTTGGTTCTATTGTACAGGACTGTCTCAGAAAATTAGAATATTGTGATTTTCTGTAATGCAATTACAAAAACAAAAATGTCATACATTCTGGATTCATTACAAATCAACTGAAATATTGCAAGCCTTTTATTATTTTAATATTGCTGATTATGGTTTACAGTTTAAGATTAAGATTCCCAGAATATTCAAATTTTTTGAGATAGGATATTTGAGTTTTCTTAAAGGGAACCCTGCGTATTAAGACATGTAGGTCTTAAAAGATAAATGTTGGTATCAATTATAACAATGTGATATAAAAAACCTTTTTGATGTCTTCGTTTTTATAAAATTTGAAAATATAATTTAACTCGTAGGTCGCCATTGTTGTTTACACCGCAATGCATTCTGGGTAGTGACGTCACACGGTTGCACCTGCTGGCCCCCGTACACTGTTTTGACTGTTCAACGAGATAATCCAGAGGATAAACATGTCATCTGTTCAGCCATTTCAATTTGAACCCGAGCACAAGGTCAATGAGGAAGACAACACTGAAAACATATCCCAGAACGAGCCAAATGAAGACCAAAAAAGACGGGATGAGGTGAGAGTGGGACAAAATCCCAGCAACTGCGTCTCAATGCAAACAGAGGAGGAGAGCGTTTGCTGTCAAGAGCTCGTGTTTTTGTCAGCAGCTGTTCACTTTAAGCTATTATGTGATAAAACGTATTCCAATATCAATAATTTTGGAGATTATTAGCATCCACCGCTGTCCTATGCTTTATAAATCATTAGGACAGGTGGCGCCGCCAGGATTCAATTTCGTAATAGGCACAGAAACAGTCCGTCCACTGCTCTATTTCAGAGTCTCACTCGGCCTGAATATTACACTATCCATTAGGGAGAGGATAGGTTGGTTGGCTATTCAGTGTTCAATAAGTATTTCAAAGATCTTTTTTCCTCAAACAAAACTTTGCAGTGACAAATTGGATAAAGTGCGCACGGCGCACTACACATGGTGACATTATTATGCGCACCTCCACACAGATGCAAACATAAACATTATGGTGTCAGCGCATCAGAAACACAGATGAAAACACAACTAAACATTAAAGGTGATGGCGCACCCAGAAACGAATGAAAACACGTCTAAACAGGTGACGGCGCAACAGAAACCCAGATGAAAATGCAGCTAAAAACATTAAGGTGACGGCGCACCATAAAATACATACAAAAACACCATAAAACTCAGATAGACTAACCGACCACACGTTTCAACTAGCAGATAGCCGATGCTACAATAAAAACCCCAGCCAGATCTGGCGTCATTAAATTAAATAAAGATGTTCTTGCCTATTTGACGCGAAGTCTGCGCCTCCCGTTTCGTCAAAGTCCCGGGCCAGTCCCCTCAGCCTCTGGTCTGTCATCAAACGATGGACCCAGCACGTACCAAAAATAAAACCTTCAAAAAAAGGGTATGCACAGTGCGTACAGGATTCCGGCTGCTGCGCCGCTGCATTATATACAGTTTAATGCACTGGTAATATGCGCACGACTTGATCTTTTTTTTTTTTTTTTTTTAACTTTTTTGTAGGTGCGCCGTCGCCTTAATGTTTTTAGCTGCATTTTCATCTGGGTTTCTGTTGCGCCGCCACCTGTTTAGACGTGTTTTCATTCGTTTCTGGGTGCGCCATCACCTTTAATGTTTAGTTGTGTTTTCATCTGTGTTTCTGATGCGCTGACACCATGTTTGCATCTGTGTGGAGGTGCGCATAATAATGTCACCATGTGTAGTGCGCCGTGCGTTTATCCAATTTGTCACTGCAAAGTTTTGTTTGAGGAAAAAAGATCTTTGAAATACTTATTGAACACTGAATAGCCAACCAACCTATCCTCTCCCTAATGGATAGTGTAATATTCAGGCCGAGTGAGACTCTGAAATAGAGCAGTGGACGGACTGTTTCTGTGCCTATTACGAAATTGAATCCTGGCGGCGCCACCTGTCCTAATGATTTATAAAGCATAGGACAGCGGTGGATGCTAATAATCTCCAAAATTATTGATATTGGAATACGTTTTATCACATAATAGCTTAAAGTGAACAGCTGCTGACAAAAACACGAGCTCTTGACAGCAAACGCTCTCCTCCTCTGTTTGCATTGAGACGCAGTTGCTGGGATTTTGTCCCACTCTCGCCTCATCCCGTCTTTTTTGGTCTTCATTTGGCTCGTTCTGGGATATGTTTTCAGTGTTGTCTTCCTCATTGACCTTGTGCTCGGGTTCAAATTGAAATGGCTGAACAGATGACATGTTTATCCTCTGGATTATCTCGTTGAACAGTCACAATAGTGTACGGGGGCCAGCAGGTGCAACCGTGTGACGTCACTACCCAGAATGCATTGCGGTGTAAACAACAATGGCGACCTACGAGTTAAATTATATTTTCAAATTTTATAAAAACGAAGACATCAAAAAGGTTTTTTATATCACATTGTTATAATTGATACCAACATCTATCTTTTAAGACCTACATGTCTTAATACGCAGGGTTCCCTTTAAGAAAACTCAAATATCCTATCTCAAAAAATTTGAATATTCTGGGAATCTTAATCTTAAACTGTAAGCCATAATCAGCAATATTAAAATAATAAAAGGCTTGCAATATTTCAGTTGATTTGTAATGAATCCAGAATGTATGACATTTTAGTTTTTTTTTTAATTGCATTACTGAAAATAAAGAACTTTATAACAATATTCTAATTTTCTGAGACAGTCCTGTATATGGCAGTGCCTCTCAGGTGGTACCGGCTCTCTCTGTGTCTACGGGCCGGTGCGGGTCCCGGGTCTAGGGGCCGGGTCCGGTTTGACTTGGCTTAGTGTTATTTAAAATGTTTTTTGAGCTGTTGCCTGAATTATATGACTGTAAAATAACTAGTGAAATAATAACTTCACAATAATTATTGTGAAATAACTAAGAAATAAATAACTCAAACAGGCCTTTCAATATCCATTTAAAGTGCAAAAAAGAAAGAAATTGCAACAGTTCATGCAGTAAACAAATTATTTTAGCTTATCTAATTTATTCTGTCACCACGCACACATATTGCCATGAAGCACCTGGCATTTTTCAGAAGTGTCATGACAAACTGTGTGTCCGACTACTGGGATTAAAGTTCACCTGGAGAAAATGATGAGGAAAAAAAAAAAAAAAAAAAAAAAAACCAAAAAAAAAAATCGATCTTTAGACATCGATTTAGAATCGGAAAATCGATTTTTTCAACACAGGCCTACCTGTCTGAGCTGGAAGACACCTCCGGTCCGGACGTCCCGTGCAGGAAGAACCTCCACGGGGGCGAAGTCTCCCGCCTCGCTCAGCTCCATCACCTGCACCCACAGCTCCAGGCGCCGCGTCACCTCGCTCCACCTGCAACGAGGCCCGGGTTAGCTGATGCTGCTGCTGGTTCTTGTTCTGCTGCCGGGACCGTGACCAGGCCGGGTTTATAGTTTATAGTTTATAGTTGTATTTGGATCCCCATTAGCTGCAGCAAAACTGCAGCTATTCTTCCACATAATATACAATACATGACAAAAAGAAAAGAAACGTAGAAAACAAAAACGTAAAAAAAAGAAATTCTACTACAAAATATGCTTTAGATTTCTGTTAAATAAGACCAGTGCTCCTTCTGACACTCACATTAAAGTTACAGTCATTCCGAAACATTTAGATGTAATTCATTACAATACAAAATCATACCTTCTTTAAATAGCATCAACCATTTCAAACAATGCATAGTCATCGACAATGCGTTTAAGTTATAATCACTTATCATAACTTGAACCCATGACCATTTTTAGTAAACCAATAGCCATTTAATAATAATTAAATACGTTTTATGTGTATTTATTTAAGAGATGTTTCTTTACTATACTATTCTTTTATGCTATTAGTTCGCTCAAAGTGTTTGGGAAGTAAGCTCCATTCATACACTGTACATCACCGTTCTCTTACTATAGTTTGTCTTTGTTTTTGGCAGCTTGTCTCGTGCTATAGCTATGATTTTCTGAACTGTAACATAGTTTTCTGTGTAGAACTTGCAGGGTTTTGGATATGGATACATTTCTTATAAATATTAATAACGATGTTGTGATGTGAGCCAATTACCATACAGTTGGTTTTAGATACATTTAAAACAAGTTTTGTTGTTGTTCACCCAGTCCACAACTGCTTTTAAATCTTATTTTAAAACTGAATTTAACTCATCTGTAGTGAGTGCAGAGGTATATACCGTATTGGCCTGAATATAAGACGGCGTTTTTTGCATTGAAATAAGACAAAAGTGGGGGTCGTCTTACATTCGGGGTCTAGACATTATACCCATTCACAACGCTAGATGGCACCAGATATCTTTAAAGCGAATGCTGAACTTAACTCCCCAGGCCAAAGCAAACCCCTCTCACAAAGAAAAAAAAAAAAAATAGTATAAGAAAGAAAAGAGAAGAAAATAAGAGAAGAGATAACAGAAAGTGGAGAAACGTAGCGACAATCTGGAGAAAAGTGGGTGGAAGTTCGGCAGGTAAACCGGCAGCTGAGGAGAAATTATGATGCAAACTTCAAGATAATGATTTCAAATAGTAAAAATAACATGCTTTTTCTCTCAAATATATTGTTATAATCATTTGTTTCAGATGTACTGTAATTATTTTCTGTATAAAAATTGAATTTGGTGTTCAAAAAGTATTTCTTCCAACTTGAGTCTTGAAAAAGAGGGGGTCGTCTTATAATCGGGGTCGTCTTATATTCAGGACAATACGGTAAGGTTGAGTCATCAGCATACATTCCTATGTTTGTGTTTTTCAGAACAAGTGGTGAGTCATTGGTAAAAATAGTGTACAATAACGGTCCCAAACAAGTCGGACCTCTCCCTGAGGGACCGGGTCTTGGCCTGGATCACCCCCAGGTCCCACAGCGCCAGGTTCCTGCGGTGGTTGGCCTGCTTGTGTCCGTACACCTCGATGGCGATGGAGCCGTCCGCCAGGAACTCCACCAGGTCCTCCGACACCGGCACCGAGAACTCCTGTGGAGACAGAACCAGAGGGTTCAGGTCCGGCCCCCCACTCCCGGGTTCCTGGTTCCTGATGGGCAGGGCCAGTTCTAGAAAATGATGACTAGGGGTGCATCTCAGATCAGAGGGGGTGCACATGCCTGGCACGTTATTCAACACTAAATTATGCAACAGAAAATAAAACATAGCAACACAAATAAATATAACCATAAATATACAGGACTGTCTATGAAAATTAGAATATTGTGATAAAGTCCTTTATTTTCTGTAATGCAAAAATGTCATACATTCTGGATTCATTAAAAATCAACTGAAATATTTTATTATTTTAATATTGCTGATCATGGCTTACAGCTTAAGAAAACTCAAATAATATATCTCAAAAAATTAGAATATTCTGGGAATCTTAATCTTAAACTGTAAGCCATAATCAGCAATATTAAAATAATAAAAGGATTGCAATATTTCAGTTGATTTGTAATGAATCCAGAATGTATGACATTTAGTTTTTTTTTTTAAATTGCATTACAGAAAAATAAAGGACTTTATCACAATATTCTAATTTTCTGAGACAGTCCTGTAAACTTGCTTGCGTCGTTGTGCTTGAACCACTTCCGAATATCCATCGTTACTTTGTTAACGGTGCAGCAGAGAGCAGGAGCTGGTGCAGGAAACTGCACCAAGCAGATGAGTGACGGACACTGGCTGATTTATGGTTCCGCATTGCACCAACGCAGAGCTTACGGCATAAGATACGCGGGGACGCGAACGTACGGTGCGCGTCGCCGCGTACCCTACACCGTAGGCTACGCCGTCGATTTAACGTGGAACCATAAATCAGGCTTGACGCGGGCGTATTTGTCAGTTTTCTTTTCATTTTTTCAACTGAGCATGCAAACACATAAACTGAGGGTGCAATGCTGATGCACCCTCGTAGAACCGGGCCTGCGGACGGGGAGTCCCACCTTGGGGCTGTCGAACACCACCGTGCACTGCGGGTCCTTGGAGGCGGACGAGGAGCTGGTCGGCGCCACCTCCGGCGCCGTGAACAGCGGGTCCTCCTGCCCCCAGAAGTGGTAGTTGCAGAAGACGAAGTTGGACAGGTGGCGGGGGAGACCGGTGGCCTGGAGGATCTTCACCTGAGGGGGGGGACGGTTTAAAGTTCAGGATCCTGCAGGACCGTCCAAACACAGGTCTACAAGTTTGACCCGGTTAAATTTAATACTTTTTAAAACCATTTTCAAACTAAATTTAAGACCAAAAAGATGAGAAGGAAGGAAGGAAGGAAGGAAGGAAGGGAGAAAAGAGGAAGGGAAGAAGGAAGGAAGGAAAGAAGGAGGGAGAAAAGAAGGAAGGAAGGAAGGAAGGAAGGAAGGAAGGAAGAAGGAAGGAAGGAAGGAAGGAAGGAAGGAAGGAAACAAGGAAAGAAGAAAAGAGGAAGGAAGGAAGGAAAGAAGGAAGGAAAGAAAGAAGGAAGGAAAGAAGGAAGGAAAGAAAGAAGGAAGGAAGGAAGGAAGGAAGGAAGGAAGGAAGGAAGGAAGGAAGGAAGGAAGAAAAGAGGAAGGGAATAAGGAAGGAAGGAAAGAAGGAAGGGAGAAAAGAAGGAAGGAAGGAAGGAAGGAAGGAAGGAAGGAAGGAAGGAAGGAAGGAGAGAGCAGGAGGAAAGAAGGAAGGAAGGAAGGAAGGAAGGGAACAAGGAAAGAAGGAAGGAAGGAAGAAAAGAGGAAGGAAGGGAGGAAAGAAGGAAGGAAGGAAGGAAGGAGAGAGCAGGAGGAAAGAAGGAAGGAAGGAAGGAAGGAAGGAAGGAAAGAAGGAAGGAAGGAAGGAAGGAAGGAAGGAAGAAAGAAAGAAAGAAAGAAAGAAAGAAAGAAAGAAAGAAAGAAAGAAAGAAAGAAAGAAAGAAAGAAAGAAAGAAAGAAAGAAAGAAAGAAGAATTAGGTCATTTGACCCCAAAGACAGTACAAGGGTTAAAGACATTTAAAGGCCTTTTTAAGACTTTTTAAGGACAGCGTCCTCCCTGAAACATCCAGGACGGGTTTCAGCTGCTCGCTCTGCCAGACGTTTCCCAGGGAGTCGTCCCGGGCCTGACCCGGTTCAGAAGTTCCGAACAAGAGTCTCCGTGTCTCACCACACAGTCCAGCTTCTTCTCCTGAGCATCTTCATCGGTGCTGCTCAGCTGAGCATCGGGGCGGCCCGAGGCGTCGTCCTCCGAGCTCTCCGTCCCTCGCCACAGCTCCACGTGCAGACGACCCGCCACCTGACACACACAATTATATTTATTTATTAATAATAATACTACAGGAATAATACAATAAATAATATAGGAATAATAAAATAAATCATATTTAATAATAATACAAGAATGATAAAATAAATGTTATTACATATTTTATTATTCCTGTAGTATTATAATAATAATAATAATAATAATAATAATAATAATTAAAAAAAATAATAATAATAATAAAGGAATAATACAATAAATATTTAATAATACTACAAGAATAATAAAATAAATATGTATTAATAATAGAGGAATAATAAAAATAATATATATTTATTATTATTATTAATAATAATAATAATAATAATAATAATAATAATAATAATAATAATAATAATAAAGGAATAATGCAATAAATATTTAATACTACAATAATATAATAATAAAAAATATTTATTAATAATACTAGAGGAATAATACAAATAATATATATTTATTATTATTATTCATAATAATAATAATAAAAGGAATAATACAATAAATATTTAATAATACTACAATAATAATAAAATAAATATGTATTAATAATACTAGAGGAATAACACAAATATATGTATTATTATTATTATTAATAATAATAATAATAATAATAATAATAATAATAATAATAATAATAATAATAATAATAATAATAAAGGAATGGGACGAGGGGTCATGTGCAGCGATGTTGTGAGGGCGTGTTTTATTTTTTTATTTATTGAAACTAATAATTGATAAGATTTTATTCTGTTCCAGATTGGAGGAAAATTTAAAGTTTTGACAAAAGGACCAACATAATATTTTACCTGCAACGTCCCGATCTGATCTGACTGATCATGTGACGTCAGACAATCAGGAGGAAATAATCTATAAACCTTTTCTTTTTCTTCCAAAAAGCAACTTTTTTCAGGCGTCATTGAAGACTTTTGTAAACTTTTTAAATTCTAACTTGTTCGGTTTCCAATCTTCTCAGCGAGCAGTAGGTGCTGCTGCAGGCCACACACACACACACACACACACACACACACACACACACACACACACACACACACACACACACACACACACACACACACACACACACACACACACACACTTGACTCAACATAAATACGACCCCCCGACCCCCGACCGCTCCTACCTCCCCCTTCTGGTTGATGATGGGAACTGCGTACTGCAGTTTGACGTCGTGGAACAGGCAGGCGAGGAAGACGTTGGCCACGCCGATCAGGCTGTGGTTCTCCTGCTCGTCGAAGAACGGGTCGGTGTGCTTGAAATGCGACCGCATCGCCTTCGCTCAGAGAGGACAGAGAACAGGGTGTCCACAGGTTTGACCGGGGTGAATTCAAGACTTTTTAAAACCATTTTCAAACTAAATTTTAGACCAAAAAGACAAGTTACTAAGAAATCTAGCGCTGAGGTCGAGGTTGCCAGATCTGGCTGACAGGTTTCAGCCCAAACGGGATGTAAAAAACCCACCGAAATAATGAAAAACCAGTTCAAATCATACTTTCTATGTTAAAAACCATAAATTATTAAATGCGGAATAAATTTCAAGTCATAAGCAAATGAAGCCAAAAAAGTTCAGGCTCCAAACAAAGACTACAATTAAATTGAATAGATTAAAGCAAATCAAATATCAGTGAGTTTATTGTGTAAGTTTCTACTTTTCTCTGCCATAATGGAAACTTTTTTGTTCATAATTTCTCCTGAATATTTTGCAAAAACCAGAAAAAGCAGCCCACATTTTATCAACCCGCCCAGTCCTGTATTTTTCAGCCCAATTGGGAGGAAACCCACCCAACCTGGCAACACTGATTTAGAACATCGGCAGGAGATTCTCCTCAAAACGATGAAATAAACTTTAAATGAAGACCCTTGGATTGAGATTTAAGACAAATTAAGACATTTAAAAGGCCTTTAAAGACTTTTTAAGGACCACTGCTCGCTCCACTCACCGGATTGTCCTCGTCGAAGTCCTTCCACTCCTGGTACAGCTCCCTCATGTCCACCAGCCGGTTCTCCATCTTCTCCAAGGCCCAGATCTGCTTCCCCTTCCCCTTCCGACGGACCTGGATGGCGGGTTCGCTCAGAACCACGTCCCGCTGAGGCGGCGGCGAGACGAACGGGAGACAAGGGGAAATCTCAGGTTAGAGGAAATACTGGCTGTTCTTCTCATTAACCCTTTCTGACCTGAAGTTCCATAGAACAAGTTCGCCTCAGCATTAGTGATGGGCGGTATGGACTAAAAAATGTGTCACGATAATTTCTGGCATTTATCCGATAACGATAAAAATGACGATAAAAAAAATACCAATTTTATCCTTTTTTCTTTCTTTCAGGCTCATGTCCTTCCTTCCTTCCTTCCTTCCTTCCTTCCTTCCTTCCTTCCTTCCTTCCTTCCTTCCTTCCTTCCTTCCTTCCTTCTCTTCCTTCCTTCCTTCCTTCCTTCCTTCCTTCCTTCCTTCCTTCCTTCCTTCCTTCCTTCCTTCCTTCCTTCCTTCCTTCCTTCCTTCCTTCCTTCCTTCCTTCCTTCCTTCCTTCCTTCCTTCCTTCCTTCCTTCCTTCCTTCCTTCCTTCCTTCCTTCCATCCTTCTTCCTTCCTTCCTCCTTCACGTTGTGCGTGGATTTAACACAGAACCATAAATCAGCTTTACACAAAAACGTCATCAACGGAATTTATCATTTTTACCGCGAGATGATAAATTCTTACCGTGGGGAATTTTTTGACGGTAAATCGTGGAACGGTAAAATATCGCCCATTCCTACTCAGCATATGTTTACATGTCTTGTGTCATGTGTAACATGCATGCTATACTGTCATTTCATGGAGTATTTTTATTTGCTATGCATCAAAACAACCCATATAAGCCAATCTTTAACAATCTGGATGTTACAAGTCCAGACTAACTAAATAAATTGCTAAAAAGTTATAAATTACTACCAAAAAAATGTAAATAGTTTTTTAATTTTACACATATTTTTCTAAATACAGAAATCCCACAGCTAGAAAAAGTAACACAGAAGCCTTTCAGACCACAGTAAATGTATTATTTAGTTTTTGAGATATATCATTTTATGTATCGCGTTTAGATATCGCATCTTCATCCAGCACTGAAATCAGCTCCAAAACTTGAGTGTGTAGTGCGTGTTTAGTGTGTGTGTCGCTGAGTAATCTTTCATGAAAATCTCTGTTAAAAAATATGAGCAAGAGCACAATTCAAACAGACTAGTTTCCTGGTACTAAACTAACCTGGACAAACTGGACCAAGACCATACAGGAAGTGTCGTGAAGAAAAATCCAACCTGATGACACGCTGACAACGTGATGATGTACGGGTCGACGTAGGACGAGCTGTAATATAGCTATAAATAACCCGCAATGTCAATTAGGCCTGTGTTGAAAAATCGATTTCCCAATTCTAAATCGATTCTCATATTAATTCCTAAAAATCGATTCATATGTCTAAAGATCGATGTTTTTTTCTTTTTATTTATTTATGTATTTTTTTTTTTCATCATTACTTTACAACTTTTGGTTATTTTTTTGTTTATCCCCAAAAAAAGGAATGTTTTGTTGGACACGAAAATAACTGTGCCATGTTTTTGCCTTTAATATGTTTAAAGGTATGAAAACATTAAAGTGTTAGGTTATAATTGCATACATTGTCTATATTTCATTACTTTATATACTGTCTTGGGATTACATTTGCAAAAAATGCTAAAAACCAAATGCTTAAAAATTAAAAACCAAAATAGACCGAAAATGGAACAAATAAAAACGGAATGTGGGAAAAATAAAACCGATTTCATCCGTCTCTGTTTCCTCCCTGGATCTGTTTGGTAATTCTGACCCACATGATGTTTCTGAAAGCAGTTCTATCAGCATTCTGGGAGCTGATTGGTCCTTACAGCATCATTAGCTGCAATACTTGCTGTTGAATCTCAATATAATACTAGTAGTAATATGTTGCATAACTAGAGTCATATAATTCATGCAACAGCTCAAAAAACTGTTATAATAACACTAACCCAAATCAATATCGGAATCGAATCGAATCAAATCTTGATAATCGATTCTGAATCTTAAGAATCGGAATCAAATCGATTCTTGACATTTGAATCGATCCCCAGCCCTAATGTCAATTATTTCCGTAATTTTACTGGATTATTATGGGACTTTTCCAAAGATTTAATGGATTAAAACTCTGGGACACTAAATGCAGGATATGGAAGTGAAACTCTCCCTGTTTAACATGCAGAAATAATTATTTGGTTGTAATTGTACGTTTTGAAAATCAATATGCGCTGGTGCTCCAGCCGGTCTTAAAGAGTTAACTGTCTGATTTTATCCCCGGGTCTCAGCTGACTACCTTCCGGTTGGCGTCCAGGTTGGCTGCCGGGATCTGCAGCGTCACCAGGTACTCCGTCCTCTTGTGCAGCTCCTCGGCGATGAAACTCGCCTCCTCGGCCAGCAGCTTCGCCCGCATGATCTGCTCCCGGAGACGCCGCAGGCCGCGGGTCATCATGGCCTCCCTGCAGCATCAGAACAAACCCGGTCAGGCCGGTTCTGCTGCACCCGGGGGGGCAGGAGACGGAGGTCCTACTAGTCCACGGGCCAGACCAGATATCAGCACCACTCAAAGTCACAAAACCTGCTTATAATTTTTGAAAAGATCCATGTCTATAGATGATATTTTGGTATGATAACCTTCCTGAGCGGCATCTGGATCATCCTGTATCTGCAGATAAAGACCAGTTTGTGACATTAGTGGCTGTTATAGTTTCATAGGAGCCTAAAGATGCTCTTCTAGTTTAAGGCTCACAATGACCTGTAACAGTGATATAGTATTGGTATATTATACATTTCCTGAATCCTTATGCTCCTATGAGTATTCCAGTTTTTGTATTTTGTGTCTCTGTTGTTCCTAGATGACACAGGGCTAAAAGATAGTATATCATTTAGGCAGAAATTGTGTAAAAATGTGTGTTGTTTATAGTTTAAAGAGCTGCAGTGACCTCTATGTTGGTCACAGGGGCGAAAATCCCGTTTCATAGTTGGGGGGGACAATAAACAGTAAAATTTTAGAGAATAAATCCAGGGAGGGACAAGGAATAAAAGTTTTAGCCTTCCTTTAATCCAGCATTTTGACATTTTCAACTCTATCTCGCAAACAGGCAGAAGACCTTTCTTAGAGCAATACAAAACAATGGTATTAGGTGGAAGGTGGCAATAATACAGCACATTTGACATAATACACTTCAAAAACCCAAAATCTTAACAAGAATATTTGTCTTATTTCTAGTTAAAATGTCTCATTTTTAGTTCAAAAAAATCTCATTACACTTAAAACAAGACTCATCACTGGAAAAAAAAAAAACAACAATTTTCACCTGTTTCAAGTAGATTTTCACTTGAAATAAGTAGAAAAATCTGCCAGTGGAACAAGATGGTTTTGCTTATAAGATAAATCTTGCTCCACTGGCAGATTTTCCTACTTATTTCAAGTGAAAATTTACTTGAAACAGGTGAAAATTGTCAAATAAGTTATTTTTCTGGTGATGACTCTTGTTTTAAGTGTAATGGGATTTTACTGTTTATTATTATTTTCGATTTCGGTTTCGGCCACAAATTTTCATTTTGGTGCATCACTACTAAATACTACTGCATTATTCCAAAATTATTAATTCTGTCTCAAATTATTCTAGGGGGGGACAGCTTTACTAATGGGGGGGACTTGTCCCCCCTGTCCCCCCTGGGATTTTCGCCCCTGGTTGGTCAGAAAGATTCACATCTTGGCTTGAATGAATGCTTAGAAGGTCCCCTTTAAAATGATACCAAAGACAATATTGTGAAACATTGACAGATATCCTGTCTAAACCAGGATATGCAGCAGCATCTAAAATATAATTTTCTGAACTTCATGAGCTGATAACCTTCCTGAGTGGCAGCTGGATCAGTTATCATACCAAAATATCATCTATAGACATGGATCTTTTCAAAAATCACAAGTAAGTTTGGTCACCTTGAGTGGTTCTGGCCCCTGGACTACACCCACCTGTCCTCGCTCCAGCGGCGCACCCGTTTGGGTACGCCGGGCGAGCCGGCTGCGCCCGCCTGCTCGGGGCCGAGGCGGCGGCGCAGCTGCTGCAGCTCCGTCTCGTACATCAGCCGCTGGCGCTCCAGGGCGCAGCGCTTCTCCTCCTCGTGCTGCCGCTCCAGCGTCTGCAGCACGGCCTGCAGCGGGTCTGCGGGGGAACCGGAGAACCGCGGCGGCGGGTTTTAGTTAGTGATGCACCGAAATGGAAATTTGTGGCCGAAACCAAAACTAATAATAAACACTTGGCCGAATACCGAATAACACCGAAGAATGATTCTTTGCAGTTTTTCATTTATTTTGCCAATTTTTTCACCATTGCATAAATCAAATACAGGACTGTCTCAGAAAATTAGAATATTGTGATTTTCTGTAATGCAATTACAAAAACAAAAATGTCATACATTCTGGATTCATTACAAATCAACTGAAATATTGCAAGCCTTTTATTATTTTAATATTGCTGATCATGGCTTACAGCTTAAAACAACTAAAATATCCTATCTCCAAAAATTTGAATATTCTGGGAATCTTAAACTGTAAACCATAATCAGCAATATTAAAATAATAAAAGGCTTGCAATATTTCAGTTGATTTGTAATGAATCCCGAATGTATGCCATTTTTTTTTTTTTTTTTTTTTTTTTTTTTTTATAAATTGCATTACAGAAAATAAATAACTTTATCACAATATTCTAATTTTCTGGGACAGTCCTGTAAATGTGCAGTAAAATACCCACCAGTCACAATTTGTCTTACTGTACTTATTGTATTTTTTCCTCATAATCCTTTTTCATTTTCTCCCGTTCAAATCCAGTTAATCGGGTTGCGGTGGGGCTGATTTCCGCAATTTGAAGTCTTGTATAGTAATTGTAAAAATCTGGGTTATTTTCTTGGAGGATCTCGTCATATCAGACAGTGAGGGTTCTCCACCGCATCGGTAGTACGGGCCCTTTCCTCTGCTGTGCGTCCCGTCACCGTCTCCATCACCAAGCGGTTTCCCAAATCCAACTCAGCCTGGATCATTTCTCGTGTCCTCTGCTCTTTCCCCACATCCAAGTAATGATCTGACATTAGGGATGGGCGATAAGGACTAAAAAATGTATCACGATAATTTCTGGCATTTATCCCGATAACGATAAAAATGATGATAAAAAAATACCAATTCAACTCCATCTTTGTAATTATAAATCTATCACGCTCTCAGATCCGCCATGTTTGTTACACAAAAACCTCATCAACAGGATTTTATCTATCTTTCTTTCTTTCTTTCTTTCTTTCTTTCTTTCTTTCTTTCTTTCTTTCTTTCTTTCTGGCTCATTTCTTTCTTTCTTTCTGGCTCATTTCTTTCTTTCTTTCTTTCTTTCTTTCTTTCTTTCTGGCTCATTTCTTTCTTTCTTTCTTTCTTTCTTTCTTTCTTTCTTTCTTTCTTTCTTTCTTTCTTTCTTTCTTTCTTTCTTTCTTTCTTTCTTTCTTTCTTTCTTTCTTTCTTTCTTTCTTTCTTTCTTTCTTTCTTTCTTTCTTTCTTTCTTTCTGGCTCATATCCTTCCTTCCTTCCTTCCTTCCTTCCTTCCTTCCTTCCTTCCTTCCTTCCTTCCTTCCTTCCTTCCTTCCTTCCTTCCTTCCTTCCTTCCTTCCTTCCTTCCTTCCTTCCTTCCTTCCTTCCTTCCTTCCTTCCTTCCTTCCTTCCTTCCTTCCTTCCTTCCTTCCTTCCTTCACGTTGTGCGTGGATTTAACACAGAACCATAAATCAGTTTTACACAAAAACATCATCAACGGGAATTTATCGTTTTTACCGTGAGATACAAATTCTTGCCGTGGGGAATTTTTTGACGGTTTATCGTGAACGGTAAAATATCGCCCGTTCCTATCTGACATGCTGACATGTTTGCAGCATTTAACACCGCTCGCCCCTCACTCCACGCTGTTCGCTGTTTGATTGCGTCATCTAACACGCCGTTATTAATTGTTCGGTTTTTTCCCCACTTATTCCACCGAACACCAAAGTTTTTTTGCTATTTTCGGCCGAACAATTTCGGTGACCGAACATTCGGTGCATCACTAGTTTTAGTGCGAGGAGGTGACCGGATCATCACCCACCGTTGGTGCCCATGCCCTTCATCATGACCTCGGCCTGGGCGAACTCGTAGCCGAAGCTCAGCTCGCTGGACACGTCGCTGGACGCGTCCAGGTCCACCTCCAGCTGGTCGCTGCTCACGTACGTCCTCATGGCGGCGCCGCCGTCCTCGTCCTCAACGCCTGCGTGGACCAGGTGCCGGGGCAGGTTGATCCTGTGTGTGCATCACAGGAGACGGGTGAGGGAGAGGAAGAGGCAAGGGTCCAACCACAACACCTTTTCCTTTTGAAGGTTTTCATCCCAGAAGCAGTTTGCAATTATGCAATTATGACTAAATATCGTCGTCAACAAACCTTTATCACCTGAGGAAAACGAGACGAGACGCAACGAAAATGCTGGTCATGTGATGATAACGATAATTAAATATATAATGCAATATCGTAGAGGAATAAAAACCAGACTAAAATGTAGATTACAAAATAAAAACTCTGCTAAAATGCGTCTTCATTTTCGTTGACCAAAACGAGACGAAATGTTCTAACAAAGATCATTAATGTCCATGTTTTCAGTAGTTTCTCTGGTTTAATGTCCATGTTTTCAGTAGTTTCTCTGGTTTAATGTCCATGTTTTCAGTAGTTTCTCTGGTTTAATGTCCATGTTTTCAGTAGTTTCTCTGGTTTAATGTCCATGTTTTCAGTAGTTTCTCTGGTTTAATGTCCATGTTTTCAGTAGTTTCTCTGGTTTAATGTCCATGTTTTCAGTAGTTTCTCTGGTTTAATGTCCATGTTTTCAGTAGTTTCTCTGGTTTAGTTCTGCTGGGTGACGTTAGTCCTCAATCCCAGTCGCTGCAGCAGGAATCAGATCCAGAATCAGCTGCAGAGTTAGAGGCTGATGCCGTTAACGCAGAGCTCTAGTTAACGTCAATTAAAAACAAAGTTACAGAGAGAAACACGGGGATCTGCTCTGGGGCTGGAGAAGAAGAAGAAGAACCATCTTTGGATACACTTTCCTACATAGACGTAGAAAAGAAAACCCAATGTGTCGTCGAAAAAGAAAAAGACGGGGAGAAATGTGGAAAAATAAAAATGTTGTAAACTCAAATTAGTCTTCTGTATCTGGAATGAATGTATTCTTGAGTCTATAAGGTAACAATAATATAGTAATAAGATAACCTTGTTTGAATTGTAAAATGGGTTTGGCTAAATACAATCTTTGACTAAAACGAGACTAAAATGGTCCTAGCCTAAAATACTGACTAAAATAAGACTAAATGCTCAGACTTTTAGTCGACTGAAACTTGACTAAAAGGAGAATGAACGTGACTAAAACTAATAAAAACTAAAATGATAGCTCGACCCAAAGACTAGACCAGGGGTCGGCAACCCGCGGCTCTAGAGCTCTTTAGCGCCGCCCTAGTGGCTCCTGGAGCTTTTTCAAAAATGTTTGACCTTTTTTTTCCTTTTCTTTTTTTCTTCTTTTTTTCTCTTCTTTTCTTCCTTTTTTTCTTTTTTTTTCCTTTTTTTTTCTTTTTCTTCCTTTTTCCTTTCCTTTTTAATCTTGATATTTCGACTTTTTTCTCGAAATTTTGACTTTTTTCTCGACATTTCAACTTTTTTCTGAACATTTCAACTTTTTTCTCGACATTTTGACTTTTTTCCTAAAGATTGTACTTCAACATTAATCTTGACATTTCGACTTTTTTCTCAACATTTCGACTTTTTTTCTCGACATTTCGACTTTTTTCTCGAAGTGCATAATGAAAAATAATCTTCCCCCAGTTATAACTAATATAGAAACATGCAACATGTGTTGCCTTCATTCTAAGGCTTATACAAGACTTTTCATTTTTTGCAGCTCCAGACATATTTGTTTTTTGTGTTTTTGGTCCAATATGTCTCTTTCAACATTTTGGGTTGCCGACCCCTGGACTAGACTAAAACTAGAATTGAAACAGGCTGACAGAAACAACACTAGAAGCAGTGACGGACCTGAAGAAGTGGTTGTTCCCCCACAGGATTCTGTCTCCGTGATGGAGCGGCACTGGACTGGTGACGGCGGCGCCGTTTACACAAGTTCTACAAGGAGAAAAATGTCATTTTACACAAAAAGAACAAATAATCAATCATTGGTTCAAGTCTCATTACTACAAACCAGACAGCTGTGCAGCAATACCGCTGCTGGCCACATGGGGGCGGCGTTTCACAATAAGGATTTAATAAGGTTCATTTTGTCCATGGCTTTACACTTTAACTTGCTGATTCTCTTTGTTGGACAAGAATATTTAGGTTTTTAAATACCTGACATGTTATTTAAAAACATAATTATACTTGTCCGACGAAAAGAATCAGCAAGATTCTGGCAAGTCTAACGGCACTTTATCCCACCTGAGACCGACTTCCTTGAGTCGTATGCCAGGGTTTTTTGTGATATGCTGCCACCATGTGGTCATTAAGTGGTATTACTACACAGAGTTGCTTTAATAAAACCACAATGAGGACCACAAAGTCAAGTAGACATTCAAAAAACAAATAGATAGATAGATAGATACATTTAAGACTTTTTAATACCATGTTCCTACAAAATTTAAGACCAAAAAGACTTTGAACCCAATGTCCAACCCAATGCCAACTAAGAAATCCAGCGCTGAGGTCAAAGTTGCCAGATCTGGTTGACAGGTTCCAGCCCGAATCCAACATTCTCTATGTTAAAACCATAACTTATTAAATGTGTAATACATTTCAAATCATAAGCAAATGAAGTTTCACAACACCACTAAATAGCCCAAATAAAGTTCAGGCTCCAAACAAAGACTACAATTAAATTGAGCAGATTAAAGCAAATATAATATCAGTGAGTTTATTGTGAAAGTTTCTACTTTTCTCTGCTATAATGGACACTTTTTTTTAAAATAATTTCTCCTAAATATTTAGTAAAAACCAGGAAAAGCAGCCCAGATTTGATCAACCCGCCCAATTGGGAGGAAACCTGCTCAACCTGGCAACCCTGACTGAGGCACAGATTTAGAACCTCGGCAGGAGATTCTCCTCCAAATGATTAAATAAACTTTTCCCTGATTAGAGGTAAAGCACAAGAATTCGAAGAAATATGGACACCTTTAATGGACTTTCTCAAGCAACAATAGAATATATATGTCTGTAGAACAAGTGTGACGATCTAAGTTTGTTTGTGAGACTATTGAGTGTGACATTTTTTCTTTTATTTTTCTTAGTTTTTTTTTTTTTTCATTTAATTTTAATTATTTTTTTTATTTTTTTTTTGTCTTGTTTTCTGTCTTGGTTTATTTGTGTCTGTATGGACACGGCAGGACCTGCTTACATTTTGTTGGACAATTAATATGATACTTGCTGATTGCTTTGTTTTTTTTGTACATTTATATCAAAATTTAATAAAAATATTGTTAAAAAAAAAATAAAATAAATAAACTTTTCCTTTTCAGAGTGTAAGAAAACTTTTTTTTTTTATTGTATTTTTATATTTTCAATCACAAAAAGAAAAAGAGGCGTATACCTTACATACATAGAACACAAAACCCCCACAAATCAACTTCCAAAAAAAAAAAAAAAAAATGAAGTCAGTCAAAGTCAATACACACCAAAACATATTTCATAGTGCTATAATCATTCCAAATATACTAACCAAAAAAATTCTACTCATTGCCCTTATTGAAAATACCACATAGTACTACCATATCTGTCATATCAATGACTCTGAAATAATAATTAAATAGTTAAATAGTATTCCTACCGTACTTCATGATGAAGGGGACTTTATAAAAAAAAAAAAAGTAGGAGACACTAATGTCATTATTTTCTTATCCTAAGTTGGGGCTGGTCCATTAAAGCAGTGGTCCCCAACCTTTTCTTAACCACGGCCCGATCTAAAGGTGTAGCTGATAAAAACTATATAAAATGATATAAAAATGATATAAAAATAAAATAAAATAAAAAAATCGGCACTAAAAACTGTGGTATTTTCACTATAGTAATAATAATAATAATAATAATAAATTATAATAAATAATAAAACATAATTTTCAAAAAAATAAAATGAAATAATGGAAATTGTAAATTGCCTTTAGTATGAGTATTTCTATAAATGTGTTTTTATGTTTGTTTTCTCATTAACGTTTTTTAAAGCCAGGCTTTTATTTTATTGTTATATATTAAGTAGACCGATATTTAGTACTTTTATTTTGAAGGCGTCTCGCCGAGACCTTGTAAACATCCGGAGCTTCGGACTTTAACGGTAAAAGTTTTAACGGCAGTAGAAAGTTGGTCTGAAAGACTAAACGAGTGTCTTGAATGCTAAAGTGGAGCCTAAGTGACACAAAAAGCACCTGCTGATAAGGATTTGTTTGATTTTATTCCTTTATAGCTCTTATGGTGTGTTTGCAGTGTATTTACATCCAAGGAATAAAAACATTGTGAACCATCAGTTTGAGAGTCAACCATCATCAGTCGGGGATGATACAGAAATTATTTATTCTTTCTGTGCCGCCCGTTACCGAATGACCCACGGCCCGGTACCGGCATGCATTAAAGAACCAAAATTATATCCAAACATATACCCTCAAAACACAACGAAAGCTTTTTAATGATGACTGGATACATTCCCTCTAAAATTAAGATTAAAAAATAAAGATCCTTGGATTGAGATTCAAGACTTTTTAAGACTTTTTAAGCGCCCTGTGACGTACCGAGCGCTGCGGTGAGGCGTGAGCACCACGCCGCTGTCGTCCGCCACGTCGATGACGCAGTGCTCCGCCTGGATGGCCATCCCACACAGCTGGATGTCCTGAGAGTCGGCCGAGCCCACGCGCGTGTGTTCCTGCACAGAAACACGTCACGTGACGAACAAGCGGACCGCCCTGATTCTGCCGGCGCTGGCGGTGCCCTGTACCTTGAGCACAGGTGTCAAGTAACAAAGTACAAATACTTACTTAAGTAGAAATGTTGGTTATCTATACTTCACTGGAGTAATTATTTTTCAGACGACTTTTTACTTTTACTCCTTACATTTTCACACAATTATCTGTACTTTTTACTCCTTACATTTTAAAAACAGCCTCGTTACTCTATTTCATTTGGGCCTTTAAATAAAAACTATCCAGTTAAATTGCTCCATCCGGATAGAGTGAATTTGGTTGTGGTTGTTTCAGATGTTCTTGTCCAGTTTTGTTCTTACATCCGTTCCCTCAGATTCCTGCAACTAAACTTGGATGTACATTCCAATAAAGGTTAGGATAAATGATAACATGCCTCTGAAGTTTGACTTTTTGCACCATTACAATACTTATAGGCAACTAGTCATCATATCTCCTGCTCTCTGAAACACATGTTAATGCTCAATAGTACACATATATGCTTCTTTAATATATTTGCATTATACTAAGATTCATTCATTTTCAATGGCTTTTGTCCTTAATGGTTTTTTTCCCCCCTTACATTACTTTTACTTTTATACTTTAAGTAGTTTTGCAACCACTACTTTTACTTGAGTAAAAAACTTGAGTTGATACTTCAACTTCTACAGGAGTATTTTTAAACTCTAGTATCTATACTTCTACCTGAGTAATGAATGTGAATACTTCTCGTACCTTGAGGTAGTAGACCAGCAGCTCGTTGAGGGCGGGGTCGGCGTTCAGGTTGACCAGGAAACACTTGTCGTCCACCACTCTGATGCCGGACGACTGGAGCGAGATGCCCAGGCTCTCCAGCTGTTTCTGGCGCTCCTGCAGGAACCAGACACCGCCGTCAAAATCCACAATCTTTGGGTCAAGCTATCATTTTAGTTTTTACTAGTTTTAATCACGTTCATTCTCCTTTTAGTCGTGTCAAGTTTCAGTCGACTAAAAGTCTGAGCATTTTAGTCTTATTTTAGTCAAAGATTGTATTTAGCAAAACCCATTTTATAATTCAAACAAGGTTATCTTATTATTATATTATTGTTACCTTATAGACTCAAGAATACATTCATCCCAGATACAGAAGACTCTAATTTGAGTTTGCAACTAGGAATGGGCGATATTTTACCGTTTACGATAAACCGTTGATGATGTTTTTGTGTAAAACTGATTTATGGTTCTGCGTTAAATCCACGCACAATGTACGGGAAGGAAGGAAGGAAGGAAGAAAGAAAGAAAGAAAGAAAGAAAGAAAGAAAGAAAGAAAGAAAGAAAGAAAGAAAGAAAGAAAGAAAGAAAGAAAGAAAGAAAGAAAGAAAGAAAGAAAGAAAGAAAGAAAGAAAGAAAGAAAGAAAGAAAGAAAGAAAGAAAGAAAGAAAGAAAGAAAGAAAGAAAGAAAGAAAGAAAGAAAGAAAGAAAGAAAGAAAGAAAGAAAGAAAGAAAGAAAGAAAGAAAGAAAGAAAGAAAGAAAGAAAGAAAGAAAGAAAGAAAGAAAGAAAGAAAGAAAGAAAGAAAGAAAGAAAGAAAAATTCCCATTGGTGTAGTTTAGTATTTAGTATCTTTTAGAGCAGTGATTTGGCTCCAAAGACTGAATGTGGAGATAGATTTATAGTTACAAAGATGGAGTTTAATTGGTATTTTTTCTATCGTCATTTTTATCGTTATCGGGATAAATGTCATAAATTATGGTAATATATTTTTTAGTCCATACCGCCCAGCCCTATTTGCAACATATTTATTTTTTTGCATTTCTCCCCGTCTTTTTCTTTTTCAACGACACGTTGGGTTTTCTTTTCCACGTCTATGTAGGAAAGTGTATCCAAAGATGGATCTTCTTTTTCTTCTCCAGCCCCAGAGCAGATCCCTGCGTTTCTCTATGGACCTTTGTTTTTAACTGACGTTAACTAGAGCTCTGCGTTAACGGCATCAGCCTCTAACTCTGCAGCTGATTCTGGATCTGATTCCTGCTGCAGCGACTGGGATTGAGGACTAACGTCACCCAGCAGAACTAAACCAGAGAAACTACTGAAAACATGGACATTAAACCAGAGAAACTACTGAAAACATGGACATTAAACCAGAGAAACTACTGAAAACATGGACATTAAACCAGAGAAACTACTGAAAACATGGACATTAAACCAGAGAAACTACTGAAAACATGGACATTAAACCAGAGAAACTACTGAAAACATGGACATTAAACCAGAGAAACTACTGAAAACATGGACATTAAACCAGAGAAACTACTGAAAACATGGACATTAAACCAGAGAAACTACTGAAAACATGGACATTAAACCAGAGAAACTACTGAAAACATGGACATTAAACCAGAGAAACTACTGAAAACATGGACATTAAACCAGAGGAATTTATTTTGTAATCTACATTTTAGTCTCGTTTTTATTCCTCTACGACAGAGGTTTTCAACTGGTTTTGTCCCAGGAACCACCATTATAACCAAGAAGCAACTCGGGGACCAACTGCTTTTGGGGATGTTTGTTTTATTTTGCACCTTGCGTTTAAATAAGAGTATGGGATTGTATAGACTATTTATTTGCATCAGTGTCTATTTTTATTTGCACCTTTTGCTGTAAAAACAAAGAATCAAAATCAAACATTACATTCAAAAGAACAATTAAAGCCTGTATGTTAAGTAAATATAATGAAATATGTTAGTTAAGTTTGATTGACATACCCATAGACGGTGGTAATTTTATTTTTCTTTAGTTTTTTATTTCACTTAGTTGTTGTTATTTTGTTTTTTTAATTTATGTTATTTGTGAAGTTATTTCTTGGAAAAAGGGGCGGATCAGATAAGATTCTTCTTCTTTCTGCTCCCTTTTCATTCACAATTTAAGAACATTTGTATTTGTATTGAATTGTTTTATTTTTTTTGAATGAAATAAAGAATAAATGAATGAAATGAATGAAAAAAACTAAAAACAGTCAATGAAAAATGAACAATAGGAAGCCAAGAGGGCTTATAATATTACAAAGTTCACTCTCACTCATTTGACATAAATTGGATGGGTAAATTATTCACAAAAATGAATAGTAAATGGAAAATAAATTGAGTCTAAAGAATAAATATATTTTTTTTTAATTATTATTGTTTTCCATTTACAATTTCACGGACCACCAGAGGGCCTTGGACCACCGGTTGACAATCCCAGCTCTACGATATTCCATTATATATTTAATTATCGTTATCGTCACATGACCAGCATCTCGTCTGGTTTTCCTCAGGGGATAAAGGTTGGTTGACGACGATATTTAGTCATAATTTTCGTTGACGACAGCAGCTTCGCGTGAACCTCACCTGAGCGACGGCCTCCGTCTTCCGCAGCTTGTCCTCCCAGGTGACCGTCATCTCCTGGATCAGCTTCTCCGACTCCTCCAGCCGCTCCTTCAGCTCCGGCGCCTTCATGGACTGAGGACGACAAGTCAAGTCAAGTCATGTCAGATTTAATTATATTATTATTAGGGCCAAACTAAGATAAAAAAAAAAAGTGAAATTACGAGAATAAAGTCATAATAATATGAGAATAAAGTCGTAAAATTACGTGAATAAAGTCATAATGTTGCGAAAATAAAGTCGTAATAGAATAAAGTCGTAATATTACGAAAATAAAGTCATAACATTACGAGAATAAAGTCGTATTACGAGAATAAAGTCGTAACATTACGAGAATAAAGTCGTAATAGAATAAAGTCGTAATATTACGAAAATAAAGTTTTAATATTACAAGAATAAAGTCGTAACATTACAAGAATAAAGTGGTAATTTATGAGAATAAAGTCGTAATATTACGAGAATAAAGTGGTAATTTATGAGATCTCTAACAGGAAGAGCATCTTCTCCCTGTGTTAAAATGAGGAGTATCTTATGAAGTTATATTTATATATTATATTATATATCACTACTTTATTCTCGTAATATTACGACTGTATATTCTCACAACATTATGACTTTATTCTGGTAATTCTACGACTTTATTTTCCTTTTTTTTTTTGTCTTAGTTTGGCCCTAATACTCCGTCGTACAAAACAACTCAAAGTGCTTTACATAAAATCGTTCCAATAGGCTTCTTGAATTACAATCAACATCATACAGAACACAATAAAAACATTAACAGTAAGATTAAAAAATAAAGTTAAAAATTAAAATAGAAATAAGAAATAAAAGCTAACAGTCGATAAAAAGTGCTGCGGTTTAGCAGCAGTTAAAAGCAGAAGTAAACATAAGGGTCTTTAACGTTTTAAAAATAGGCAAAGTTGGGGCAGATCTAAGGTCGTCCGGGAGTTTATTCCAGCTATATGTGGCATAATAGTAGAAAGCGGCTTTGGCATGCTTTGTTTTGGTCCTAGGCAGAGCTGGGTAGAGGAGCCAAAAATTGTACTCAAGTAAAAGTACTGTTACTTCAGAATAATGTGATTCAAGTAGAAGTAAAAAGTAGTCATCCAAATAATTACTTGAGTAAAAGTAAAAAAGTACTTGGTGAAAAAACTACTTAAGTACTGAGTAACTGTTGAGTAACGTCTGATTTATTTTTTTAACACAACCATTCAAACAGACAAAAGTACAAAATAATCATCTTCAGGCAAATTAAATCAATAAAATAATACAATTAATTAAAATGAATAAAAAATAAAAAATAGCTTAAATTAAAATAATCTTAAAGTAAATTCAAGTACTTTAATAAATAATAAAATAACAGAATAAAAACATAAATTAGGCACAAGTAGCACACAATTTCAAGCCTTTGTACTTTTCTTTTTTAACCAGGCAGAACTAGAACAAACATGAACTCATAGAAACTCTGTGTGTGTTTGAGTCTGTGTAAATGTGACAAAACATGCAAAAACAAACATTTTTCCCAAAGAATCACCCAGTGATGTCATGAGATTGACGCGTACGTGGATAAAATGGATAAAAGAAAAGTAACAGCTCAACGTAGCCTAATGTAGCGGAGTAAGAGTAACAGTTTCTTCTTCACAAATCTACTCAAGTAAAAGTACAAAGTATAGTGATTCAAAACTACTCCTAAAAGTACAACATTTCCCAAAACTTACTCAAGTAAATGTAACGGAGTAAATGTAACTCGTTACTACCCACCTCTGGTCCTAGGAACAGTTAGCAGACCAGTCCCTGATGACCTAAGAGGTCTAGGGGGTGCATAGTGTAAAAGCAGTTCAGAGATGTACTTTGGGCCTGACCCGTTAAGAGATTTATACACTAGTAATAAAATCTATTCTATGACACACTCGTAGCCAATGCAGAGATTTAAGAACTGGTGTAATGTGTTCAGCTTTCTTGGTTCTTGTTAAAACTGTATCAGCAGCATTCTGAATGAGCTGAAGTTGTTTAATAGCTTTTTTAGGGAGGCCTGAGAAGAGACTATTGCAGTAGGGCTGGGCGATATATCGAGATTTAATATATATCGATATATTTTCAAACGCGATATGGTACGAGACAATATCGTTTATATCAATTAATTTTTTTTTTTTTTTTATGATTTTGATATAGCTTATTTTGTGACAAATTGACTTGAATGTTTTATTTGAGATTTGCACAAATGTTTTGTTATTTGCACAACTGTCAACCTCAGTGGAAAAGTCTGCCTGTTACTGTCTACATTGTATTAATTGCACAGGGTATTTTAATGTAATTGTTATGCTGGAAAGGGATATTTGTTTTATTTTATTCTAGAAGCATTTTTATTCTATATGTGCAGGCAGTTTATTTTTATTTCATTTGTTTTATACATTTTGATATTGTGCAGACCTCTGTTAATAAAGGTACCTGTGTGACATTTGGCACGAGGCTTTGTATTAAAACTGACAGTTTTTTTAAGGGTTTTCCTCAGAAAAAATGAAGCTAACAGAGATGCTAACAGAGATGCTAACAGAGATGCTATGCTATAATGCTTTGGGGGAAACCCCAATTATGGCACAGAAAAAATATCGATATATATCGAGTATCGCCATTCAGCTAGAAAATATCGAGATATGACTTTTGGTCCATATCGCCCAGCCCTATATTGCAGTATTCTAACCTGCTAGAAATGAAAGCATGAATATGTTTTTCAGCGGAGACGTGAGACTGCGAGCGGAGCGGCACGGCCCAGGGTGCCCCCCATAGACGTCGGAACTAGGGGTGCGGGGGGTGCGGCCGCACCCCCTCCGACCCCCCCCCCCCCATCAGCCTCCCTACCCACAGCATTATGCTTAAAAAATAAAAATAAAGAATCTGAATTTAAACTGAATTTGTCTGACTTACTACATTTATCTCATAATGCACAGATCTAGGCTATGTGACAATCCTGCACACCTTGCAGCCCCAAACCCGCTCCATGCTGTCGGAGGTGGAGAAGCTCATAAAGCTCTGTCTGGCCCTGCCCATATGTCGCGGCATCCGAGCGCTCTTTCTCTGCCTTGCGCAGATTGAAAACCTGGCTGCGCAATACTATGAAGCAGGAAAGACTCACGCATTTGGGCATTATGAATGCGCATAGTGACCTTATTGATGAATGCGATGTTTCGGCCCTGCTTGAAGAATTCATCAGCAGGTCAACTGAGAGAAGGTCCACTTTTGGAAAAGTGTGAAAGCCCTTTGGAGCGCAAACTGTTCTTTTTCTGAATGCTGTTTTTATAGCCTAGTGTTATGTGTCTTAATAAAGGCTTGATTTATTCATTCATTTATTTCGTTTCATTTTCTTAACAATTAAGATGCTGCATTATAGTTCGTTAATCATTGATACTGTAAGTGTGCGTCTCTCCCCCGACCCTCCCAAAAAAAATCCCGCCCCCCCTCTCAGAAAATAGTTCCGACGTCCATGGTGCCCCCTGGTGACGGCGGCGTGTTACCTCGGCCTCCGTGAGCTGCTCCCTCAGCTTCTCCACCTCCTCCCGGAGCTCCCGGATGATGCGGGCGTTGGGGTCCTCGTTCACCACGGCGTGGTTGACGATGCTCTTGGCCCGGTCGGCGTAGCGCAGCGTGGACAGCGTCTCGTCGTAGTTGTCGGCCGCCGGGCTGATGGTGGCCACCATGGCGGTGCGGCTGTTCCCCCCCAGGCTGTCCTGCGGAGGGAGAGGAAGGGCGTGAGAAGTCAGAAACACGACAGACGACCCGACGGTCCTCGTCTCCTCATCTCCTCGGCTCCTCGTCTCCTCGTACCTTGAGCAGCCAGGTCAGCACCGAGTCTCTGTAGGGGACGAACTTGCTCCGGTTCTTGCCGACGCCCTGATCCGCCAGGGCCGAGATCACCAGCCCCAGAGTGCTGAGAGACCTGGGGGGAGAGGTCAGAGGTCAGATCAACGGATCACAGATCAACACGTCCATTCTGACGGAATTAGGCTGGATATTATTATTATTATTATTATTATTATTATTATACTTTATTTAATACAAAACAAGTAAGATGGATGGATGGATGGATGGATGGATGGATGGATGGATGGATGGATGATAAAAGAAAGGATGGATGGATGGATGGATGGATGGATGGATGGATGATAAGAGAAAGGATGGATGGATGGATGCATTGATGGATGGATGGATGGATGGATGATAAAAGAAAGGATGGATGGATGGATGGATGGATGGATGGATGGATGGATGGATGATAAGAGAAAGGATGGATGGATGGATGGATGGATGGATGGATGATAAAAGAAAGGATGGATAGATGGATGGATGGATGGATGGATGGATGGATGATAAGAGAAAGGATGGATGGATGGATGGATGGATGGATGGATGGATGGATGACAAAAGAAAGGATGGATGGATGGATGGATGGATGACAAAAGAAAGGATGGATGGATGGATGGATGGATGGATGGATGGATGATAAAAGAAAGGATGGATGGATGTAGTGTTGTTTTTATCAGCCTGTTTCAACTTTAGTCTAGTCTTTGGGTCCAGTTATCATTTTAGTTTTTATTAGTTTTAGTCACGTTCATTCTCCTTTTAGTCGTGTTAAGCTTCAGTCGACTAAAAGTCTGAGCATTTTAGTCTTACTTTAGTCAGAAAAACAAGTAACAATACAAATGTGCAAAACAAAAATGCATACAGGTACATGACAAGAGGGGACACTAGAAAACAAATAAAAAAACAAAGTCAATGTTTTTGCTCAGATTTTTTCTACAGGACTGTCTCAGAAAATTAGAATATTGTGATAAAGTCCTTTATTTTCTGTAATGCAATTAAAAAAAACTAAAATGTCATACATTCTGGATTCATTACAAATCAACTGAAATATCGCAAGCCTTTTATTATTTTAATATTACTGATTATGGCTTACAATTTAAGATTAAAATTCCCAGAATATTCAAATTTTTTGAGATATTTGAGTTTTCTTTAGCTGTAAGCCATAATCAGCAATATTAAAATAATAAAAGGCTTGCAATATTTCAGTTGATTTGTAATGAATCCAGAATGTATGACATTTTTGTTTTTGTAATTGCATTACAGAAAATCACAATATTATAATTTTCTGAGACAGTCCTGTATGTGGGTGTGTGAGTATGATGGTTATTTTAGGAGAGAGACAGCAGCCAAAAAAATAAAGCTAAATAAATAAATAAATGGGATAATTAAAAATAAAAAAATAAAAAAAAGGGGGAGGTTGGATATTACTATACTGTTTCCTTACTTGTTGATGTTGCTTCCTTCCTTCAGCCGCTCCCCCGCCGCGCCGGTCTTCGCCGCGCGCTCGCTCCCGGCCAGATCCACCAGACTCAGCTTACTCACCTTCTCCCCGCTGGTCTGGAGATGATAATAATAATAACAACAATACAGAAATAACAACATAAAATAATATTTAATAATAATAATAAAAAATAATTAATAAAAATACAGGAATAATAAAATAAATATTTAATAATAATACTACTGGTATAATAAAATAAATAATATTTCATAATAATAAAGGAATGATTAAATACATATTTAATAATAATAATAATAATACATGGATAATAAAACATTTACACAATTATACATTTAATAATTATACTAATACATGAATAATACAATAAATATTTATTAATAATAATAATAATAATAATAATAATAATAATAATAATAATAATAATAATAGGGACGAGGGGTCATGTGCAGCGATGTTGTGAGGGCGTGTTTTATTTTTTTATTTATTGAAACTAATAATTGATAAGATTTGATTCTGTTCCAGATTGGTTGGAAGTTTTGACAAAACATAATATTTTACCTTCAACTTCCCGATCTGATCACGTGACCGATCATGTGATGTCAGACAATCAGGAGGAAATAATCTATAAACCTTTTTTTTTTCTTCCAAAAAGCAACTTTTTTCAGGCGTCATTGAAGACTTTTGTAAATGTTTTAAATTCTAACTTGTTCGGTTTCCAATCTTCTCAGTGAGCAGTAGGTGCTGCCGCCGCAGGCCCCTCCCCCGTAACACACACACACACACACACACACACACACACACACACACACACACACACACACACACACACACACACACACACACACACACACCATGGGTAATCTATGCAATCATGCAGTTTTGCAAAAAAGTGACGCACCTGCATACAAGCCGCATCCGCTCTATTTAAAAAAAAAAAAAAAAGATCTGCAAGCCGCAGATATTTATGTTGTTAGATTAGATATTTACTACATATACAGAAGGATTTTGAACTGTAAATGATGTACATGTTTGTACCTAAATAGATCCTTTCCTAACAGTGTCTTTTAACACGGCAGCAACTTTGCTGATTAAAACGGGACAGAACCAAGAGAAAATAACAGTATTTATTTATCTGTTTATCTGTTTGAAATCTGCTTCTACCTACTTCTATCTGCTAAAGAAGAAGTAGCGTATTCTTCTTTGCATTTATTTTGTCTTAGTTTTTATTCTAATTCTTGGTTAGAGCGCCCCGAGTATTTATCGAAGTATTTTTCGAAATATCGGACAAAAAAGTCGAAATGTCGAGAAAAAAAAGTCAAAATGTTGAGAAAAAAAGTCAAAATGTAGAGAAAAAAGTCGAAATGTCGAGAAAAAAGTCGAAATGTTGAGAAAAAAAGTCGAAATGTCGAGAAAAAAGTCAAAATGTAGAGAAAAAGTCGAAATATCGAGAAAAAAAGTCAAAATGTTGAGAAAAAAAGTCAAAATGTTGAGAAAAAAAGTCAAAATGTCGAGAAAGTTATCCATTTATCTGTTTGAAATCTGCTTCTACCTACTTCTATCTGCTAAAGAAGAAGTAGCGTATCCTTCTTTGCATTTATTTTGTCTTAGTTTTGATTCTAATTCCGGTTAGAGCGCCCCGAGTGGTGGAAGAAAAATCCACAGAATAGCCGCACATTTGTATAAGCTGCACGGTTCAAAACCTATGAAAAAAGTAGCAGCTTTTAGTCCAGAAAATACGGTATTCATCCAGTGTTGGAATATAATTAAGCAGTTAATTGCAAAGCAGTTAATTGCAGAGCGGCGTCTCACCCCCGACTGCAGGTCCAGCAGCGTGTGCGTGAGGATGATGTTGAAGACGGCGTGCGAGCGGCTGCTCTCCTCGTTCATGTTCGTAGCCGCCACCGTGCGGGACTTGTTCCCCTCCGACATCAGGGACTCGATGTCCTGTTGGAAACGCGGCCAGGTTATTTCCCGCGGCTCTGAGACGTGATAAAAGAGACCTGACTGGTTAACGGATGTCACCTTGTAGCTGGCCACGGCCAGGCGGGACAGGCCGTCCACGTACGGCCCCAGGACCTTGTGCTCCCGGACGCGGAGCGCCTGGCGACTCCTGCAGACACCAGCCGACACAAACAGATAAATAAAGGCAGTAAAATCTTAAAAAAGGAAGATTATGGGCTGGTTCTCCGTCCCCAGTAGTCCATGGGCCAGAACCCAACATTGCACTTGTCAGCACCACTCAAGGTGACCAAACTTACTTATGATTTTTGAAAAGATCCATGTCTGTAGATGATATTTTGGTCTGATAACCTTCCTGAGTGGCAGCTGGATCAGAGTTATCAGCTCATGAAGTTCAGAACATTACATTTTAGATGCTGGTGAATATCCTGGTTTAGACTCATGTACAGGATATCTGTCAATGTTTCACAATATTGTCTTTGGTATCATTTTAAACGGGACCTTTTAAAAATTCATTCAAGCTAAGATGTGAATCTTTCTGACCAACGTAGAGGTCACTGCAGCTCTTTAAACTATAAACAACACACATTTTTACACCATTTTCGCCTACTATCTTTTAGCCCTGTGTCATCTAGGAACAACAGAGACACAAAATACAAAAACAGGAATACTCACAGGACCATAAGGATTCAGGAAATGTATTATATACCCGTACTATATCATTGTTGCAGGTCATTGTGAGCTTTAAACTAGAAGAGCATCATTAGGCTCCTATGAAACTATAACAGCCACTAGGCCAGGCGTCGGCAACCCAAAATGTTGAAAGAGCCATATTGGACCAAAAACACAAAAAACAAATATATCTGGAGCCACAAAAAATGAAGTCTTGTATGTATAAGCCTTAGAACAAAAGGCAACACATGCTGCATGTTTCTATATTAGTTATAACTGGGGGAAGATTTTTTTTTTCATTATGCACTTCGAGAAAAAAGTCGAAATGTCGAGAAAAAAGTCAGAATTTCATCAAAAAAGTCGAAATGTTGAAAAAAAAGTCGAAATGTCGAGAAAAAAGTCAGAATTTCATCAAAAAAGTCGAAATGTTGAAAAAAAAAGTCGAAATGTCGAGAAAAAAGTCAGAATTTCATCAAAAAAGTTGAAATGTTGAAAAAAAAAGTCGAAATGTCGAGAAAAAAGTCAGAATTTCATCAAAAAAGTCGAAATGTTGAGAAAAAAGTCAAAATTTCGAGATTAAAAAGGAAAGGAAAAAGGAAGAAAAAAGAGAAAAAAGAAAAGGAAAAAAAGAAGAAAAAAAGAAGAGAAAAAAAAGGAAAAAATAAGAGATAAAAAGGAAAAAAAAAGGTCAAACATTTTTGAAAAAGCTCCAGGAGCCACTAGGGCGGCGCTAAAGAGCCGCATGCGGCTCCAGAGCCGCGGGTTGCCGACCCCTGAACTAGGCTGATGTCACAAACTGGTCTTTATCACGCAAGGACATAAAAGACACCACAGATGAGGTAAGGAACCGGTTTAGTTTTATAAACAAGCATCTAAAATGTAATTTTCTGAAGGGGGTGGGTAACTCCATGAGCTGATAACTCTGATCCAGCTGCCACTCAGGAAGGTTATCATACCGGAATATCATCTACAGACATGGATCTTTTCAAAGATTTGTCACCTTGAGTGGTACTGATATCAGGTCTGGCCCATCGACTAGACTACAGGTCTGGGCGTTGCTCCGCGGGAGGAGCGGGAGCCGCCGGAGGCCCGGGCGGCGGAGCTTCCTCGTCCTCACCCTTTGGGGTCCAGCAGGTCCCGGACCTTCTCGTTGTAGATCTCCATGAAGGAAACCTCCACGGCGAAGGTCTCGCCCTCGAAGGCCTCCTGCACCGTCCGGCTGAACAGCGAGCTGCAGAGGCGAGGGATGAGGCCGGGCTGCTCCGCCGAGCCCATCATGGTGTACGACTTCCCAGAACCTGCAGGAACACGCAGAGCAGAGACGCTCTTACAAGCCGGGCCAGAACCGCTCCAACGCTGAAGTGTTTAAATTAAATTAAATTAAATTTGTACCAGCAGCCATCAGTGCTATTAATAAGTGAGGGAAACATCTAGGCCTGTGTTGAAAAAATTGATTTCCCAATTCTAAATCGATTCTCATATTAATTCCTAAAAATCGATTAATATGTCTAAAGATCAAAAAAAAAAATTGATTTTTTGGGTTTTTTTTTTTTCTTTTATTTATTTATGTATTTTTTTTCCTTCATCATTACATTACAACTTTTTTTTTTTTTTTGTTTATCCCCAAAAAAGGAATGTTTTGTTGGACACGAGAATAACTGGTGCCATGTTTTTGCCTTTAAATATGTTTAAAGGTATGAAAACATTAAAGTGTTAGGTTATAATTGCATAAATTGTCTTTATTTCATTACTTTATATACTGTCTTGTGGTTACATTTGCAAAAAATGCTAAGAACCAAATGCTCAAAAATTAAAAACCAAAATAGACCGAAAAAGGAACAAATAAAAATGGAATGTGGGAAAAAATAAAACCGATTTCATCCGTCTCTGTTTCCTCCCTGGATCTGTTTGATAATTCGGACCCACATGATGTTTCTGAAAGCAGTTCTATCAGCATTCTGGGAGCTGATTGGTCCTTACAGCATCATTAGCTGCAATACTTGCTGTTGAATCTCAATATAATACTAGTATTAATATGTTGCAGAACTACAGTCATATAATTCATGCAACAGCTCAAAAAACAGTTTTAATAACACTAACCCAAATCAATATCGGAATGGAATCGGATCAAATCTTGATAATCGATTCTGAATCTTAAGAATCGGAATCAAATCAATTCTTGACATTTGAATCGATCCCCAGCCCTAGAAACTGCAACATAACCTTGTATTTATGTTTTGTATTGTTTCCTTTATCTTGTTTTTATGAAAAGGCACATTTTTTATCCTTTGGCTTGGTTTGAATATTTTAGTGTTTTTATCTACTGATGTTTTTAAATTATCTTGCTTCTTATCTTGGGGCCGTCCTTCTTGTTCTTTGTTCTTTTAGCCAAAGCTGTCGTCACTTTATCTTATCCTGTGTTGTTGAGTGTCTGGTTTTGGATTGTATGAGGAAGCACTCACTGTAAACCAAATTTACCCAAGGGTACAATAAATCTATCTATCTATCTATCTATCTATCTATCTATCTATCTATCTATCTATCTATCTATCTATCTATCTATCTATCTATACATACATACCAGGGGTCGGCAACCCAAAATGTTGAAAGAGCCGTATTGGACCAAAAACCCAAAAAACTAATATGTCTGGAGCCGCAAAAAATGAAAAGTCTTGTAGCCTTAGAATGAAGGCAACACATGCTGCATGTTTCTATATTAGTGGGGGAAGATTTTTTTTTTTTTTATCATGCACTTCGAGAAAAAAGTCTAAATGTCGAGAAAAAAGTACAAATGTTGAGAAAAAAGTCAAAATTTCGAGAAAAAAGTCTAAATGTTGAGAAAAAAATCGAAATGTTGAGAAAAAAGTAGAAATGTCAAGATTAATGTTGAAGTACAATCTTGAGAAAAAAGTCGAAATGTCGAGAAAAAAGTCGAAATATTGAGAAAAAAAGTCGAAATGTCGAGGAAATAGTCAAAATTTCATGAAAAATTCTAAATGTTGAGAAAAACATTGAAATGTTGAGAAAAAAGTCGAAATGTCAAGATTAAAAAGGAAAGGTAAAAGGAAGAAAAAAGGAGGAAAAATGGAAAAAAGAAGTGAAAAGAAAAAAAGGAAAAAAAGAAGAAAAAAAAGAAAAAAGAAAAAAAAAGGAAAAAAGAAGAAAGGAAAAAAAAAAGGTCAAACATTTTTGAAAAAGCTCCAGGAGCCACTAGGGCGGCGCTAAAGAGCCGCATGCGGCTCTAGAGCCGCGGGTTGCCGACCCCTGGTCTATACATACTGAGAGTCTCAGCTTTTATTCAGGGATTCAGAGAATGAAGCCGACTGCTAAAGTCCCGGGTGTAAAAAGCGTCGCCAGCATCCGTTTGGGAGTCAGACAACTCAGAGAAACGACTTTAATGCAAAACTAATTAAAGTTGTTGTTTTTTTATGTGAATTTTAACCAGGGCCGTTCCTGACCCATTTGGCGCCCTAGGCAAAATATTTGCTGGCGCCCCCCCACCCCGTTCCCGTCTTGTCCCGTCCCGTCCACTACCACCACACACACACACACACACACACACACACGGAATAGCAATTTCTTTAGGATGTATTAAATAATTAAATATATAATATGTAATAAATAAGTAATACAACAACTCAGTGCAGCAATTAAATAAAGAAACAAGTGCAAACACAAACAAAATTTCAAATAGTAAAATAGGTCAAGTAAAAGGTATTGCACACAAATAACAACTACTACCAATAATAACTATATACAAAATACCCTGTAAAAACCTCAATTTAGCCCACAACATCTTACAATAACAATTTTAACAACAATAACAACAGCATTATAGCCATTGACCGGCTAACGTTTTAGCATCGCTCCCGTTTTCCCAACAATTATCTAGATTTTCAGCAGACAATCAGAAGTAAGTTTAACAATAAAACGTGAGCATTACTTAAATGCACATGATTGTCAAGGTCAGGGGCGGAGCAGGGGTCCCAGCCTAAGGGGGGCGAAGCATTCTAGATGGGCCCTTCTGGCTTAAACATCTCTGTTAAAACATAATCGCTAAAAAAAATGCCACAGATCAGCTCTCTGACACACAACTACAGCAGCAGCACACGGTCAGAACCTTCACATGAGGTTTCAGCACCAGGGATTTACCAGTCATTATGTCAAACCTAATTATAAGCCTAATGCAGACTTTAAGATATAAGTATCAAACTGGAGATAAAAATCTAATGATCGACATCCATAGACATCCAGTGATGTCTATGGAAGCTCATTTCCGCCAGTAAAAGAAAAAAATAAGATGAAATCTTAGCCTTAAAAATAAAAATATCATAATTTTGTCATAATTTTGACATAAAAAGTCATAATTTCAATCTCATAATTATGGCTTTCTATCTCATATTTTCGACTTTCTATCTCATAATTTCAACTTTTTATCTCATAATTATGACTTTCTATCTCATAATTTCGACTTTCTATCTCATAATTTCGGCTTTCTATCTCATAATTTCGACTTTCTATCTCATAATTATGACTTTCTATCTCATAATTTCGACTTTATATCTCATAATTTCGACTTTATATCTCATAATTATGACTTTATATCTCATAATTATGACTTTCTATCTCATAATTTTTACTTTGTATCTCATAATTATGACTTATCGTGGGGATATTTTTACTTTTAAGGCTAAGTTTTCATCTTAGCCATAGATGTCGGATTCGCTGAGTAGATCAATTCAGACACGTGTGTTCAACCTACACAACAGTTTACAATGTGCGACGACATGTATTTAACACAATCAGACATGGCGGTCAAACTGCAAAAAACAATATAGGAAAGGCCTGATATTCAGCGTCATGACAATGTTATCAGAAATAATTAATAATATGACAGCTTACCAATGATGGTTTCATCCAGGGTTGGGCAGAAAACCTCAACAAAACATATTTCCATCCACATCAAAACATATTTCCTGCTTTAAGGCTCCTTCTGATGCGACAACTGGCTAAAGGCTGATTTATGCTTCTGCGTTACAACGACGCAGAGCTACGGTGTAGTGGGTGGGGGAGGGGGCGCCGCACGCGAGTGTGTTGAGGTGAGGGACCGCAGCAAAATTAATTGTGGCTGCCAGAGAGGCAGAAGGATGCAGCCAGGCAGAAATTAAAATTAGAAAAACGATTCCCTAATTATTTAAAGACTTTTGGCTATATATGTACTACTGTTGTTTTTTAGTGTATTCATTTCTAATTTTTCAAAAAAAACGAAAAAAAAAACAAAAAAAAAAACAGCTGGTTGCATGGCGCCCCCTGGCATGCTGGCGCCCCTAGCATTTGCTTAACCTGCCCTATGGGCGGCACGGCCCTGATTTTAACCCTGAAAAACAGGAAGTGGAGTGTGAAATGGTGGAAATCAAACCTGAACGAAATGTTGAGACGGAGCAAAAATCGTTCAGCTAAATGAGTCGGATAAGAACTTCTCGTCTAAATCCCATTTAGTCCCTCAAACACCTGAATAAAAGTTTTAAATGTTAAACGAAACATAAAAAATACATGTCTAAATTCAAGAAGCTGATCATCGATTTATAACAAGAGAAAAAGTAATTAGTTCACTTTGGTGTTGCACGACGACAGACGGACGTCTGGGACGAAAACGCCACAAAACCCCCCCAAAATACGCTAAAGCTGCTGCGAGAACCTCACACTAAAACAAGCGGCTGATGTCCTTCCTGATTTCCTGACCAACAGCTCAGAGTTTCCAACTGCTGTACTTTCCAACGAAGCGTGACTCTGGTCACCATTACTGGAGTTGTAAAAAAAAATCAGGGGGGATGGTGGATTTTATCATATGGGGACAGATAATTTGTGCTGATTACAAATAATATAATATATTACAAATAATAGCAGTGACCAAAACACCTGCAGAAATACTGCAGGAATGACATAGCAGCAGTTAAATGCAGCCTTCTGTAAGCTTTAAATATCCACTGGGCTTACATCAAATACATCAAAACACAACAATAAAAAACACTTTTCTGAACTTATCAATATGACTTTGTCCTTCACAGGATAAGTAAAATGGATCACTGCAAAAACTCAAAATCTTAACAAGAATATTTGTCTTATTTCTAATTAAAATGTCTCATTTTAGTAAAACAATCTTATTACACTTAAAACAAGACTCATCACTGGAAAAAACAACAATTTTCACCTGTTTCAAGTAGATTTTCACTTGAAATAAGTAGAAAAATCTGCCAGTGGAACAAGATTTATTTGCTTGTAATAAGAAGATAAATCTTGTCCCACTGGCAGATTTTTCTACTTATTTCAAGTGAAAATTTACTTGAAACAGCTGAAAATTGTCAAAAAAGTTATTTTTCTGGTGTTATTTTTCTGGTGATGACTCTAAATGTTGAAATAGCAGTAAAACCACCAGTTATTATCGTTCACGAAAACAAACGAAATAACGAAAACTAAAATTGAAAAAACTATTTCGTTAACTGAACTAAATAAAAACTAAAATTAAAAGACAAAAACGATTACTAACTGAAACTATATTGCGTGTTTAGAAAACTAACTAAAACAAACTGAAATTATAGATATAATTTCCTCCGTTTTCGTCCCTGTCAATATAAGCCTCTTGGTATGATCAATGTATTCTGCTCTGGCCGTTTATCTCCAACTGGCAGCTACAGCACCTGAACGCCTCACGGTCCGTGACGTCAAAACTAAAACTAAAACTAAACTAAAACTAAGCATTTTTGAAAATATAAAAACTAATAAAAACTAGCAAACCCACACTAAAAACGAATTAAAACTAAATGAATTGAAGGAGAAAAAGTCAAAACGAAATAAAACTAAACTAAAATGAAAAATTCAGAACTATTATAACCCTGAAAACCACATTCATTGATGAAATGACATAAGGGATGGAAAGGAGGGATGGCAGTTTTACAGGGGGGGTGATTTGGACCGTTTTTATTTCAGGGGGGGATGCCATCCCCCCTCATCCCCCCTCAACTCCAGTACTGCTGATCAGGGATCACGTGTCCTCGCTCGACCGTAAACCTGGAAACCTGAAAAGTCCCTGGACTGGAACCGAGGTGAAACCACTTTGGGCCCCTGAGCAAGGCCCTTAACCCTCGCTGCTCCCCGGGCGTTGTACCGGCAACCCCCCTGCCCCTAGTTTGACTAGAGACGGGTTAAACGCAGAGAAAGAACTTCCCCCTTGTGGGACTAATAGAGGAAAAGTTATTCTTAGTTATAAAAACGGTCACATCATCATCTTCGCCGCAGCTCGTCTCCGTACATCCAGAAAGACGCAGCCTGCATCCATAAAGCTTTTCGGTTGCCTAGCAACTGGTGTCCTACGTGGAAGTTATCTGGACATATCTGAGATGACCTTCACAGACTCCAGTTTTCTTCTTCTTCTTTTTACATAAACTTAACACACGAGCTCTCAGCTGTTCAGAGTCGTGACGCGTCGTCGCCGTGAAATCAGTTCAGTTGATCAGAGTTTCAGCTTCCAGCTCTCGTAAAGACATCAAGATAAGTCGCCACATGAAATGAATAAATCTGCCTTAAAAATCCAAGGTTGCAAAGAATAATATCTAGAAAGAAAGGTTAAAAGCGTGTAAGACCGGTCACGTGACGACTCTGATCCATTAAATCAGATCTTTATCTCAACCGGACCTGACCGGTACCGTGGATGCAGCAACATTTCCCCAGGAAGAGATTTAAATACAGCTGCAATCTTTGCAATTTAAAAAAATAAATAAAAATCTACTTATTCAACAAACAACGTTATAATTGGAGGAGATCTAACCCTGTTCAAGATTAATTTTATGACCGATGGTCGTCTAAACGTGACTCCAGTTACCCAAATACAATATTCAACAACTTTTACAAAGAACAAAATCAAACATTTTTATGGTCCGGATTAAATAGCAAATCAAGAATTGATAATTGGCTTGAAACTAATGAATTACTGACCAATGCAATCACCTCTGATATTTATTTTCCATACACCCCAAAACTGGAAACCAGGCTCAAATAAATATTGGAAACTTAACTCCAGTCTTCTTAAAAACGACACCTACTGTCAAAAAATGTGAGAGTTAATCCTGAATTTAAAAAGGATTCTGAATAATTCAATAGCCCAGTCCAAAAATGTGAATTTCTAAAATACAAGATTATAAAGTACTAACCTACATTTTTGTCGTGCGTCTTCATACCGGGATTATTACAAAAACACAATCTGGCTTCTTAAAAGGAAGATCAACCCACAACAATATTAGACTGGTAATGGACCTAACGGACGGGATTGAACTGAATTGAATTTCTTTGACTAAAAAAAAAGTAAATAAAGCTGAAATATTTATTTCACATGCGTTCGGTTATTTAGATCCTCCACAGATAAAAAGATGTGGGGGCGTGATAAAAACACGCCCTGACAAACTTTGGGGAACGCGCATTTGCAGGAGTCGAGTTTTCCAGGACATTTTGGACAGCACATTTTCAACAAAACTACCCCATGTCTCATTCACCTGTAAGCGAGAACGGTTTTAGGAGGGGCAGGGGTGGGCTGTTCCCACCCAAACGTGTCTCCATCCCGGCGAGAGTGGAGAGCGGGTGGTGGTGCGCCTACGGCGTAGCTGTGGCAACAGAGCCTGCACGGCACCGCAGCGCTCCGCCAGCCGCACCGGCGCTCCCCGCTCTCGCCGGGCCCAGGATGGAGACGCCTCCATCCCCACGGACCCCCGTACTGCTTACGAGCCGGAGCTGCTGCGGCGCTTCAGTGCGGCTGCACGTGTCCCTGCAGGCTGCTGCTGCTGCTGGGCAGAGAGTCCTGCAGCAGCAGCCCGGACTAACGGCTCTGCTCCCCGCTCTCACACACAGCGGGGACCGAGCTGCTCTGGAAATAACTACATAATAAATAACTACATACTGGGGGTCCGTGGCAGAGGGGAGGGAGGGGGTTACACTGGGACACTGAGCCCAGGAGGACCCGTGGGAAGTGGACACGGGGGGCCGGAAGCGAGTGCGCGCATGGGACGGGGGGGGGGGCATGACGGCATCTGATTGGTTCTTCCCCCCCTGCCAACTGGACCAATCCGTTTCATTCGGACTGAATGAAACGGATTGGTTAGAGTTTTTACATGATTTAAGCTGGGGGGGGGAGAACGGGGCGGGGCTTAGAGGAGGTGCCACTTTCAAATCTTGCTAGCTCTGAAACATTGCATATTATAACTTTAAGTCCATGGGTCATAACCCGCAAACTTTCTGACTTTCCACTTTCAAGGGAATAATATTCTGTGAAGCTCCTGAAGTAGCGGACGACACCACCGTCATCGGCCTGATCCGGGAAGGTGACGAGTCCGTGTACAGACGGGAGGTGGAACAGCTGGAACAGTGGTGCAGTCGGAACCACCTGGAGCTGAACCCGCTCAAGACTGTGGAGATTAGGCCTGTGTTGAAAAGATCGATTCTCCGATTTTAAATCGATTCTCATATTAATTCCTAAAAATCGATTCATATGTCTAAAGATCGATTTAAAAAAAAAAAATAAAATGTTTCTGAAAGCAGTTCTATCAGCATTCTGGGAGCTGATTGGTCCTTACAGCATCATTAGCTGCAATACTTGCCGTTTAATCTCAATATAATACTAGTAGTAATATTTTGCATAACTAGACAGTCATATAATTCATGCAACAGCTCAAAAAACAGTTTTAACAACAGTAACCCAAATCAATATCGGATCGAATCAAAGCGTGATAATCGATTCTGAATCTTAAGAATCGGAATCGAATCGATTTTTGAAATTTGAATCGATCCCCAGCCCTAGCGCAGATGACGGTGGACTTCAGGAAAAACCCACCACCACTCCCCCCCTCACCATCCTCAACAGCACCGTCTCCTCCACAGACTCCTTCAGGTTCCTGGGATCCACAATCTCCTGGGATTCGAAGTGGACCACCCACATCAACTCTGTCAGAAAGAAGCTCAGCAGAGGTTGTACTTCCTGCGTCAGCTCAGGAAGTTTAACCTGCCACAGCAGCTGCTGAACCTTCTACTCTGCCATCATCCAGTCTGTTCTCTGCTCTTCCATCACTGTCTGGTTCAGATCAGCCACCAAACTGGACAGGCACAGACTGCAACGGACAATCAGATTGGGCCTTCGCGCATGCAATTTTCACCAATAAAGGTCAAGGACTCAAAACGAAGTCCGATGACACCACCCATGAGTCTTTATATCAAGCCATTCAAAAGTTATGGCAGAAAGAAGGGACTATCAAATATGGACAGATCAGATGAAAGAGGGGCGTGCTTTTTGGCGTCTATCATCGCCACGGTAACGCTTTTGACTGAGAAAAGTAATGCCCATCGTCGCAGGATGGAGACGCACATTTTGATGTATAACACACCTGGGGGCACGTATTAACTGCCGAAGGAATGGCATAAATTTCGCCAAAATTACACAATTAATTCAAAATGGCCGACTTCCTGTTCGGTTTCGGCCATGGCGCCAAGAGACTTTTCTTTAAGTTGCAACATGATACAGGTGTGTACCGATTTTCGTGCATGTACGTCAAACCGTATCGTGGGGCTTGAGGCACAAGGTTTTTTCTAGGGGGCGCTGTTGAGCCATTAGGCCACGCCCATTAATGCAAACTATTAAATATCACATTTTTCGCCAGGCCTGGCTTGCGTGCAAAATTTGGTGACTTTTGGGGGAAAAAAGGACCTCCTTTCGTCAGAATAAAAATGAGAAAAACAATGAGAACATCTCCTACAGATACAATAGGGCCTTCGCACTGTAAGTGCTCGGGCCCTAATAAGAACCACAATCATATGCTGTAACAATGCACCTTTCAATAACCATGACTACCTCATACTGCTGCACCTTTCACTTTTTTAATTGTATATATGTTAATAAGAGCCATTTGTCTATTTACTGTACAGTGCATGTTCAAACTTGGCCAATAAACCTGATTTTGATTCTGAATAAGTCGACTTTTTTAAAGAAAGTAAAGTTACCAGTTTGTCCGTAAGCGAAGATGCAGGCGTTGTATCCCATGAAGGCGTTGTCCAGCAGACTCTCCCCGAGACACTGGAACACCACGTCCTGACCTGCAGGAGACGCTACCGTTACAGCGGGAATCACACGTTAAACACGCACATCCACAAGGAATCAGAGGAGGGAGATGCTGAAAGGTTGTTAGCAGTAAAAAAAATCAGGGGGGATGGTGGATTTTATCATATGGGGACAGATAATTTGTGCTGATTACAAATAATATAATATATTACAAATAATAGCAGTGACCAAAACACCTGCAGAAATACTGCAGGAATGACATAGCAGCAGTTAAATGCAGCCTTCTGTAAGCTTTAAATATCCACTGGGCTTACATCAAATACATCAAAACACAACAATAAAAAACACTTTTCTGAACTTATCAATATGACTCTGTCCTTCACAGGATAAGTAACATGGATCACTGCAAAAACTCAAAATATTAATAAGAATACTTGTCTTATTTCTAGTTAAAATGTCTCATTTTAGTAAAAAAATCTCATTACACTTAAAACAAGACTCATCACTGGAAAAAACAACATTTTTTACCTGTTTCAAGTAGATTTTCACTTAAAATAAGTAGAAAAATCTGCCAGTGGAACAAGATTTTTTTGCTTGTAATGAGAAGATAAATCTTTAAAATTTAAAATGTACTTGAAACAGGTGAAAAATTGTCAAATAAGCTATGTTTCCGGTGATGACTCTAAAGATACCAGAAAAATAACTTATTTGACAATTTTCACCTGTTTCAAGTAAATTTTCTCTTGAAATAAGTAAAAAAATCTGCCAGTGGGACAAGATTTATCTTCTCATTACAAGCAAAAAAATCTTGTCCCACTGGCAGATTTTTCTACTTATTTCAAGTGAAAATCTACTTGAAACAGGTGAAAATGGTCAAATAAGTTATTTTTCTGGTGCTATTTTTCTGGTGATGACTCTAAATGTTGAAATAGCAGTAAAACCACATTCATTGATGAAATGACATAAGGGATGGAAAGGGGGGATGGCAGTTTTACAGGGGGGATGATTTGGACCGTTTTTATTTCAGGGGGGGATGCCATCCCCCTCACTCCCCCTCATCTCCAGTACTGGTTGTTAGACATGGGGAGGGTTATTTTGCTCCAACGCAGCAGACAACAGAGCAACACATGTGTAACTGCAAGCGTCGGCCCTCCAGAAGTCCCGTCCAACGCTAAAAATAGCTCTGAATATCAGCAACAGTGTGTCAGGAGATAAGTGGAAGATATGACTCACCAGTCAGCGGAGTTGCTCGTGCTAAAAAGAGAGAATCATGGTGGGCCTGCTGTGAAAACGTACCGACCTGCAAACTTGTCCTGCTGGGACTCATCCATGGACCAGAAGCAGTAGTCGTAGGCGAACACCTGCAGGAAACGTGGGACACGTCAGGCGTTTCTGCACCAGTGTGAGCATGTTTCTAATGAAAGTCAAAGTTCTGATATTCACCTTAGGCTGATTCCTGTGGAGAGAAAAGAGAAAACACATTTAAAAAAGGACAGTTTTCACACAAGTTCATGCAAAAATATTAAATGCATTGAAAGATCTTTAAACATCTGAGCTTTTGGTCCAACTGAGAAGCACGTTGGTTCGCGTTGCCAGCATTAAGTCAGACTTGTTCCCAGTCGGACTTCGGCAGGGCTGCCCTTAATCACCGGACCAAGACCAGAGAATATCAAGACCAAGACTAGTTCAGTTCAAGGCCGAGACCAGAAAGAAACCTACCGTATTTTCCGCACTATAAAGGCGCACCTAAAAGCCTTACATTTTTTCAAAAACTGACCATGCGCCTTATAATCTGGTGCGCCTTATATATGGATCAATATTGAATGTTCCATTTTCTTCAGATATGTTTTTTTTCTTACATTTCTCCATACTTGGCCTTGCTGGGGTTGAAAGTCGCAATGAATGGGTGGCTTTTTTTGGCGGGAATACCGGCTTTCGCGAGTATGACGTTTATTTTAAGCAAAGAAAAACAATAAAATATATTTATTCTAATATGTCAAGATCACAATAATCTTCCAATTTAGAACTAAAATATTAAAGAACTAACACAAACAAAATACTCTTGAATTAAATACTTCGTTTTTTTTTTGTAATTTATTTTCCCAAGCCACTCGGAGCCGCAGTATAAGGATTTATTGCCGACCCTTGGTCTAATGGATGCATAACGTAACCCCAGCCTCTACTGTAGCGCCTTATAATGCGTTGCGCCTTATATATGGAAAAGGTTTTAAAATACGTCATTCATTGAAGGTGCGCCTTATAATGCGGAAAATACGGTAGTTATTTCCTGATCCTGCGTGATTGTATTCCATCATCCTGGTTCTAGTTTCCATATGAGCTTGTTTTCAACTGCAGCTCAATAACACAGAGAAGTGGATGATGATGTTGAACTCACTATAAATGTTTCCATCCATCAGCTGAGATCAGATCTGTGTGGCGACTGCACTACCGCTATTTCTACACTATTGGAGGATTGACTCCAGTGCTTTTAACCTTTGTACTGTCTTTGGATCAAGGAAGGAAGAAGGGAGGAAGGAAGGAAGGAAGGAAGGAAGGGAGGAAGGGAAAAAACAAGGAAGGAAGGAAGGAATGAAAGAAGAGAGGAAAGAAGGAAGGAAAGAAGAAAAAAAGGAAAGAAGGGAGAAAAGAAGGAAGGAAGGAAAGAAGGAATGAAAGAAAGAAAAAAAAAAAGGAACAAAGGGAGGAAAGAAGGAAGGAAGGAAGGAAGGAAGGAAGGAAGGAAGGAAAAAAAGAAGGAAAGGAGGAAAGAAGGAAGGAAGGAAGAAAAGAAGGAAGGAAGGGAAAAAAGAAGGAAGGAAGGGAGGAAAGAAGGAAGGAAGGAAGGAAGGAAGAAAAGAAGGAAGGAAGGAAGGAAGGAAGGAAAGAAGGAAAGAAGGAAGGAAGGGAGGAAAGAAGGAAGGAAGGAAGGAAGGAAGGAAGGAAGGAAGGGAAAAAAGAAGGAAGGAAGGAAAGAAGGGAGGAAAGAAGGAAGGAAGGAAGGGAGAAAAGAAGGAAGGAAGGAAGGGAGAAAAGAAGGAAGGAAGGAAAGAAGGAAGGAAGGGAAAAATCCTTAACCCGTACAAGGGTTAAGGATTGACACGACTACTAACTAGTCCCAAAGTCCTCTAGCAGAATAACCAGCTCCAACACCCCCCTCCACCTCAGAAAATACTGAATAGTAAATGTTACTGATTTAAATTGGACTTAATTTGGAGATGAAACCGGAATTTTAAATATTAAAAGATTCAATTATCAACTTGAAATTACATTATTTACCGTTATAGTAATCAGATTACACCGTATATCAGCATCACTGAAATGGACCTGATGCTTAATCAATCACAACAATATCAAATACTATTCATATATTTATTCAAACAAGGCCGTTATAAACACAAAACTGTAATTAAATACAGACACACATGCAGATGCACCAAAACATTAAATCAGATGTAAAATACAAATAGTTTACAAAACTGTACATTAACAAGAGGAAGAACTGCTGATACCAGATTCTGTCACCAAGAGACCCGAGACAAGACCACAAAAAAGTGGTCTTGAGACCAAGACCGGTCTGGAGAACTTTACAAGTCTAGGTGAAGGAAGTCTGGGCATCTCTGCTAAGACTGCTGCCCCTGTGACCCGGTAACGGATGAACGGACAGACGGACGGACGGACGGACGGCACTTCTGGAGGTTCAGAACCAGGACAGAAAGGCTCGAAGGGGCAGAAAGGTCACCCTGAAGGTCATGTCTGAGTATCCAACCTGAGACCTGACTCAGGCGGTAGAACCTTTATTCAATTAACATTTACTCCCTCTCCACAGTTTGAGGCGCATTCGCCCACTAAACCATCTACTAGATCAGGGGTCGGCAACCCCTCTAGAGCCGCATGCGGCTCTTTAGCGCCGCCCTAGTGGTTCCTGGAGCTTTTAAAAATGTTTGACCTTTTTTTTCCTTTTTTTCTTCTTTTTTTCTTTTTGTTTCCTTTTTTTCAAATTTTTTTCTTCCTTTTTCCTTTCCATTTTAATCTCAATATTTCAACTTTTTTCTCGAAATTTTGACTTTTTTCTCGAAATTTTGACTTTTTTTCTTTTTTTTCTTTTTTTTCTTCCTTTTTCCTTTCCTTTTTAATCTCGAAATTTTGACTTTTTTCTCGAAATTTTGACTTTCTTTCTCGACATTTCGACTTTTTTCTCAACATTTCGACTTTTTTCTCAAAGTGCATAATCAAAAAAAATATAGATACATGCAGCATGCGTTGTCTTCATTCTAAGGGTTATACAAAACTTTACATTTTTTGCGGCTCCAGACATATTTGTTTTTTGTGTTTTTGGTCCAATACGGCTCTTTCAACATTTTGGGTTGCCGACCCCTGTACTAGATTAACTCTAACCTTTTTGCATCAGATACTCGTGGGTAAATACATCACAGGAGCTTTCAGTCGTTAGCACTTCTGTAAACTTTCAAATCAATGCTCACACCGAGCCGCTAGAGAAATGTGTTTCTAGATAGTTACTAGATATAATAGCGGCCTCAGAACAAGTAGAGAGAGACAAAAACAGTTGATCACGTCGACTTTTAAAGATAAATACATATTTCATGTTTCTCTGCTGAGGATGAGACGTCGCACAGCGGTGAGGAGGAATCGTCAAAGCAAGAAGATCCAGGCTTAAACCTGCTGGTGCATCACTGCATCCTGGCCGTTTGGTAATGTTACATTTATCTGAACTCAAAACAAAACATTAAGAGCTGCTAAACCTGCAGCAGCGGCACATGTTCTTGTTTAAAAAATTAAATTTATTATCCATCTATGATATTAACATACTCCAATCATGTGCTTTCATTTACAAATGCACATATCTTGCAAATATGCTTCCAAGTACTTTCAAAGATTTTTTTAAGACCAATTCACAAATTCATAACTATAATACCAGACAATTTGAGGATATCCATTCTTCATTCAGTCGTACCAATAGCAGTCAGTTCTCCATCAAAGACAGAGGTGCCTCACTCTGGAACTCTCATATACTTATTGCAAAATCTTCACTGTCTATTAGTAGTTTTAAACAGAGATTGAAGACCAGCCTTATTGATCAAGCGTCTAGAAGTGCTTCCACTTAATGTGGACTCACTTCTGCACGTGCACACCGAGAAATTGTCTGTTTATATCCATCTTTTTGGAACGCTGTTTTTTTTTGTTTTTTGTTTTTTGTTCTTGCTATTATTTCAATACAATGTATTTTCAATACAATGTATCTTCTTGGTGAGAACTTTGAATAAGCCCATTTAGGGCTTCCTTTCTCACCTGCACATATTTTCATGCTTTTATGTTCATTTAAACTTTTGTACCGTTTTTTTTTTATGTTGTGCAAATAAACAAATCAAATCAAATGTTGCATGCAAGTCGTCTTATTGGCCCACTTCCTCCGGTCAGTTTAGAGTGAATCGGGCTGGAGATCAATATGATGTGATTATATCCTTATGCCTTTTAGATAAATCACACTCTCTCTCCTGTCGCTGCTGGTGCACCACACCTGCGTGTTGGAGAGACTTTATCAGCCATGTTGGGTTTAAACTGTGGCGGTGCCACACGAGTCCAGCTGGAAGTCAAGTCAGTTCAGAACCCTGAACAACCTGAACAACGCTCTGTTTCCTCGCAGCGTCCCTGGGAGACGCCGATCCTGCCAAAAAATCTCTGCATTCTTGCGAGTTCACTTTTAAAAACAGGGCAGGCTAGAAATGTCGCAGGAGGATTGGCATTCAATGTGGAGTGCACAGCATTCATCCACAAGTTCAAAGAAGTGGAGAATATTTGGTTGGAAAAATTTGATCCGCTACTTTGTCACACCACATATTAAGAGCAAATTTTCACAATCACAGGAACAATGCGGAAACTGGAACGCTGATCACTCTCATATCTTCTGGTTATGTCCAAAAATCCAAGTTTTTGGGGAAAACATATCTATCGCTGTGGGAAAGATTTTGGGATATAAGATTCCTAATGATGTTAAAGTTCTGTATTTCTGTGATTTTACAGATGATGTGATTAAGATGGAAGACTGGTATCTGTGCAAAATATTGCTAATGGCCAGTAAAAAGACAATCACCAAGAACTGGTATAAACCTGAGACCCCAGGTCTTAATCAGTGGATGGACAGAGTTAGAGAAATATATGCTATGGAGAAGATGACTTTCTGTTTGAGGTCCAAAGAAGCGTTTCTTCCACAGGAAATGGGTGAAATGGGATGCATTTATTGGAGGAATAGAGGACGCTATCAGTTAAACAGGTCACTTGAGCTGATTGGACATTGTCATGACATAACATCATCAACATAGGAGACCTCATGTCACAGGTCTGTTTGATTGTTTGTTTGTTTGTTGTATAAGCTGAAAATACTAAATAAAAAAGTTAAAAAAAAAAAAAAAAAAAAAACATTGCATCAGTCAACGAATGCATCACCGCGCTCCTGCATCAGCCTCAGATCGGTTCTGTGGTCCAACGCAGCTTCTGGCTCGTTCCCCGTCACCAGGATACCAGATCTGTTCGGATCCAGGATTACTTCACGTTTACGACTAAGGCCCCGTTTACACGGAGCAAAAATGGAGGCGTTTTCATGCGTTTTGGCCGTTCGTTTACACGAAAACGGAGCTCAAAGCCCCCAAAAACGATCATTTCTGAAAACTCCGGCCAAAGTGGAGATTTTCAAAAACTCCGTTTTCACGTTTGCGTCTAAACAGAGAAAAACGGAGATTTAGGCTTCAGAACGTCACATTATGCAACAGAAACGTCACCAGCGTCATTTGTGCGACCTGTGTTTACAATTAGTTTGGCCAGCGTCAATATTTTCTTGTATTTTACCTGTTTTATATTCTAAAGTCACACTTAAAAGTAACTCCACTTCTCTGTCGCTCCAAATGAAAGACTCTCGTTCCGTCTTGGAAGTAAAGCCTGAATTATGGTCCCGCGTTAAATCGAAGCAGAGCTACGCCGTAGGCTCTGCGTTGGTGTAACGCGGAACCATAAATCAGCCTTAACTGGAAGTTACACGTGTCGTTTGTTGATGTTTTTTTCCAGGATTCTGATTGGCTGGCATGACGTTAACAGCGTATTTATGCAGATTCGTGTAAACGAAGAGATTTTGAAAAACGATCTCGTGTAAACGATGGAATTTTTCAAAACGTAGAGGGGGAAATATCCGTTTTTGTAAATACCCGGCTATGTGTAAACGGGGCCTAAATGTGACGCAGCAGGGAGGAAAAATCAGCTTCTCCAAAATCTGAGACCATAGCTGTCAGTCAGAGAGAGGTGAAACGCCCTCTCGGGGTCGGGTCTAGTTCATGAAAGCGAGGAGTGGAGCAGGAGATCGGTAAAGCCAGGCATACACTGTGCGATTATCGGCTCGTTTTGAGACGATTTTCCAGTCGTGCGACTATTTTTTGGATTGGGCCGGATTTTGACCCAATCGTTGCTCGTGCCTCGTGCAGTTTACGTGGGGTAACGACGAGAGATTAACACCTCACGACAAGCTCCCGATCACAAATCGTGAGGTCGCAAGAAAATCAAACGTGTTTGAAATCCTGGTCGCTCCTCGTGAAGGAATCGCACAGTTGAAGCAGTGCTGCGACCCGATTTGCCTCATCCTTTCACAGAGAGCATGCGCAATCTCTGATGTCACGTCAAAAACTATTATTTGTAGTTTAAAGTGTTGCAAATTCACATTACAAATCATGTTTTAATAGCAGAAAAAAAAGGCCGCATTTCCCACGTCTGCCCAGCCAATTCCTTGTCCAATTACGACTTGTCTAATCTTTTTTCATTTATCGAAACACAATGGCACAAATTGCGAAAAGCCTGATTTTTGGTTCCATAATGGAACCATAATTGGAGCCATGTTTCAGCCCTCACCTGTGGACTATAGGTACGACCAAAAGATCAGCAGCTGACGCTACTTCCTCCAAAGAAAGGTTGAGCGTCCAGTCAGGGTCGTTTGGGCCTCTTTGAGGAGCCGCTTCGTGCAGAACCAGCAACTAAAAGCCCCCGAGGTTTAACTCAGGAAAAGCTGCAGAGATTATATCAGCCGGGAAACACCTCGGTATTCCCCCCCGAAAGAGCTGGAGAAGGTGTCAGGGGAGAGGGAGGTCCGATAAATCCAGACCTGGGTGGAGGCTACGAGCCATTTCATTGTAAAAAGATGCTTAAGAGTTAAAAAAAGACAAAGAACGAACGAGCACTAGGAATGGGCGATATTTTACCGTTCACGATGTACCGTCAAAAAAATTCCCCACTGTAAGAATTTGTCACATGGCGGTAAAAACGATAAATTCCCGTTGATGACGTTTTTGTGTAACAAACATGGTGGAAGGCGGATCTGAGAGCGAGGAGCTCGTTGTTAAACGAGGCTCCAGCTTCGTTATCTGGAACTGGTTTGGATTTAAAAACAGTGACGAGGAGCAAACATCATCTATTATATGCAGAGTCTGCAAAAAAACAGTGAGTGTGAAGGATGGCAATACTGTTTCTTGAAGGACAAGGTACTTTTGCTGTTTGCACTGTTATCCCACTGTTTAAGCCATACAGTTTGAATAAATGTTGAATCTGTTCTTACATTTCAAACTTGTTTCATTTGAGTCATTACAGTTTTGCAGTACAGGTGTACTAACTTAATTGGTTTTTATTAATTCAATTTAATTGGTGTAGTTTAGTAGTATTTAGTATCTTTTAGAGCAGTGATTTGGGGGCTCCAAAGACTGAATGTGGTGATAGATTTATAGTTACAAAGGTGGAGTTGAATTGGCATTTTTTAATCGTCATTTTTATCGTTATCGGGATAAATGCAAGAAATTATCGTGATACATTTTTTAGTCCAAACCGCCCATCCCTAACGAGCACGGGTGAAAAAACACACTGAAAATGATTAACTGCCAAATATCTTAACTAACTTAAACTGCATTTTCAACAAAACTCTAATTTCATGAATTATTTTGGTTTGAGGATTAATGTCATCAAGTGGTCCGAGCGTCGGTTCCTGCTCTGTAATGAAGCCTCAGAGCTGCAGCAGAGAGGGGAACCCCGACATAAACACGGCATCATGAAGTAAAACCTGAGCCTAACTATGTGGGTTTCATGCAAATGCAATGACAGGAGAGTCTTTGGAAACGATCCAGAGGAAGTAAAGAGTCAGAGATTGTTCTTGGCAACTTTAAAAGTCTGCTTTAAAAAGGAAAAAAGTTCAATAAAAATGTGGTACTGAGGGTATTGGAAGGCTATCTTTGAAGCTCTCTCCACGGTGTTAACAGTTAAAATCCACCCAAACCCTCTGGTGTCTATATTTGGGATTATTCCTAACGGGATGACGCTACCTGTAGGACAGGGGTCGGCAACCCAAAATGTTTTAGAGCCATATTGGACCAAAAACACAAAAAACAAATATGTCTGGAGCCGCAAAAAATTAAAAGTCTTGTATAAGCCTTAGAATGAAGGCAACACATGCTGCATGTTTCTATATTACTGTAGTTAGAACTGGGGGGGAGATTTTTTTTTTCATTATGCACTTCAAGAAAAAAGTCGAAATTTAGAGAAAAAAGTCGAAATGTCAAGATTAATGTTAAAGTACAATCTTGAGAAAAAAGTCGAAATGTCGAGAAAAAAGTCGAAATGTCGAGGAAATAGTCAAAATTTCATGAAAAAATCGAAATGTTGAGAAAAAAGTCGAAATGTCAAGATTAATGTTGAAGTACAATCTCGAGAAAAAAGTCGAAATGTCGAGAAAAAAGTCGAAATATCGAGATTAAAAAGGAAAGGAAAAAGGAAGAAAAAAAGAGAAAAGAAAAAAGTAAAAAAGAAGAAAAAAAAGAATAAAGAAAAAAAAGAGAATAAAAGAAAAAAAGAAGAAAAAAAGGAAAAATAGAAAAAAAAAGGAAAAAAAAGTCAAACATTTTTTAAAAAGCTCCAGGAGCCACTAGGGCAGTGCTAACGAGCTGCATGCGGCTCTAGAGCCGCGGGTTGCCGACCCCTGCTGTAGGGGGACACAAAGTAATGGCTTTTACCACTCTTTTGGCACGCTGCCTGATACTTTTGGGGTGGAAGGAGCCGTCCCACCCTCAGTTTCCCACTGGATAAGGGATGTGCTGTCAAATCCGAAACTGGAGAAAATTAGGTTTACACTACGGGGCTCTGAAAAGAAGTTTTTCAAAGTATGGAGACCTTTTTTGATAAACCCTCCACACAAGTGTAGTAATTCATTTTTTACAGATACCCGTATTTGGTTGCTGGCGTCTCAGGCCTTGTCATGCTGCTTCTACAATCCGTTTTAGTCTTCAATTATACTGTTTCACTAAGTGCCTTGTAGTAATTGGTTTGTCACTCTGGACATTTTTTTTTTTTTTATACAAACATATGTTGTAAATTAAAAGTAGAGTAAGCCTAACATCATTGAGGGAGAGCAGGGGTAAGGGAAGTTCGTTGTGGGGAGGGAATGTTTAATGTTTTGTTTATGTGCAAGTGAAAATCAATAAAAAGAACTATGAAAGAAAAATGTGGTACTGAGTAGGGATGGGCGATATTTTACCGTTCACGATATACCGTCCAAAAAATTCCCCACGGTAAGAATTTGTATCTCACGGTAAAAATTATAAAAAGAAAGAAAGATATGAGCCAGAAAGAAAGAAAGAAAGAAAGAAAGAAATCGAAAAGAAAGAAATCGGAAAGAAGTCGGAAAGAAAGAAATCGGAAAGAAATCGGAAAGAAAGAAAGAAAGAAATCGGAAAGAAAGAAAGAAATCGGAAAGAAAGAAAGAAATCGAAAAGAAAGAAATCGGAAAGAAAGAAAGAAAGAAATCGGAAAGAAAGAAAGAAATCGGAAAGAAAGAAAGAAAGAAAGAAAGAAAGAAAGAAAGAAATCGGAAAGAAAGAAAGAAAGAAAGAAATCGGAAAGAAAGAAAGAAATCGGAAAGAAAGAAATCGGAAAGAAAGAAATCGGAAAGAAAGAAAGAAAGAAATCGGAAAGAAAGAAAGAAAGAAATCGGAAAGAAAGCGGAAAGAAATCGGAAAGAAAGAAAGAAGTTGAATTGGTATTTTTTTTTTTTTTAAATCGTTATTTTATTCGTTATCGGGATAAATCCCAGAAATTATCGGGATACATTTTTAGTCCATACCGCCCCTCCCTAATACTGAGGGTATTTATTAGTGAAAAAACAAACTCATGAGCGATCTCCAGGGAGGAGCGGTTTAAAAAACCTTCACCCGCTGTAATTATCAACCTGGGCTTATACGGGAGCTGCAGATTTGTCCTGGCAGACGGGGGATCGGTCCTGAAACAAGGCCCCCTATGTGAGGACTCGCCGGCCCATGAAAGAGCAGCAGTAAGTCCCGTCGTCATCCCGGGCCGGCCAGGACATTCCTGAGATAACTGGCCGAGCCTCGGATCTCCACGGCGCTGGAGGAGGAGGAGGAGGAGGAGGAGGAGGAGGAGGAGGAGGAGGAGGAGGACCCAGGTCAGCCAGTCTACGACCAGAAACCCAGCCGGATTATACCCAGATATGAGGCCTGGCTGCAGCCGCCAGGACTGCCGTTACATATTAACCCCCCCACCCCCCCGGGAGCCGCCCAGTTAAAGCTCTCGGCGGAGCTGACCGAACACAAACTGGTCGCTGAGATCTCCAGCAAACAAAAGCTCAACACAGATTTTTTTATTTTAAATCGCTTGGAAATTAATAGAGCGCCTCAACACGCAATAAATCCCCCTCAATCCCTCAGAAAAACCAAACGCGTTTGCTTATTAGCCGCCGTAGATTAGTTAACGTCCACAAACATTTCCCCGGCTTGACCTTTGAGTCGTTTTGGAGCCATTGAAGCAGTTTTATGTGTTTTGCTGAGCTGGAAAAACCTGCTCATGTCGACTACTCCCAGAGGGGAAGACACGCCACGGATCGAGCGTGTTGAGGCAAAGGGAAAACACACACACACACACACACACACACACACAACAATGAGGCTGCTGCCACAGAGACGGGGAATCACACTTTCATGTCTGCAGGAATTTGCCTTCAGGCGTATTTACGGAGCAACCAGAGCGAAATCTTAATCAATCTATCTTCATTTCTTGCCTATGGAAGAGTATTAGGGCCATGCAGTGAAATGTCGAGAAAAAAGTTGAAATGTCCAGATTAATGTTGAAATACAATTTCAAGAATAAAGACGAAATTTTGACTTTTTTCTCAACATTTCGACTTTTTTCTCAACATTGACTTTTTTCTCTCAACATTTCCGCTTTATTCACGAAATTTCGACTTTTTTCTCGACATTTCAACTATTTTCTCGAAGTGCATAATGAAAAAAAAAAAATCTTCCTCCTCTAAAATATTATTTTTATTTTTCTCCTGCCTGGCAAGTATGGAAGCGTATTAGGGCAGGAGAAAAATAAAAATAATATTTTAGAGGAGGAAGAATTTTTTTTCATTATGCACTTCGAGACAAAAGTCGAAATGTCGAGAAAAAAGTTGAAATGTCGAGAAAAAAGTTGAAATGTTGCAAAAAAAAGGCAAAATTTCGACTTTATTCTTGAAATTGTATTTCAACATTAATCTCACCATTTCGACTTTTTTCTCAAAGTGCACAATAAAAAAAAAAATCTTCCCTCAAATATTTTTTCTCCTGCCTGGCCCTAATACTCCACGCACACGCGCACATACAGTTGAAACTTGACTTTTGGTTCCTGCTTGCAGCCGACTACCTGAGCAGGACCGAGCTGGAGCAGACACGCCCTTCGTAAAGAGAGCAACGAGAAAGGGAGGAGGAGGAGGAGGAGGAGGAGTATAGGTGGGGTGAAGATTACATCTCAAGATCCTCAGATCATCAAGATCATCGTGTTTTATTTATAAACTAAAACCGTGAAGGAATACAGACTCAGGGTTGGGTTTTTCATCCGTCATCACGTCTCCCACCCGGATGTGATGAGACTGATGACGACTCAAGTGCAGCCACGTTATCACTAAAACACACCCAAGGTTGACCAAAAGTGCTTTACAGCCTAAAAAGAAACAACAAACAGCACAAAACTAATGCAGATCAGGATTAACTGAACAGGAAAACAGAACAAAACAGAACAAAACAGAACAAAACGTACGCTGAGGAGATGTCAAAGCTCAGCGAGAAGAAACCCGGCTTGCACGATTTAACAGTTTAAGCCTCCGTTTCTGAGTATGGATCTGGAGTATGAAGATGAAGCAGCTCGGAAAATGACGACGAGTCGACTCTGGAAAACCCTGAAGAAAACGAGCAGTAAAGTCTTTACAGGACTGTCTCAGAAAATTAGAATATTGTGATTTTCTGTAATGCATTTACAAAAACAAAAATGTCATACATTCTGGATTCATTACAAATCAACTGAAATATTGTAAGCCTTTTATTATTTTAATATTGCTGATCATGGCTTACAGCTTAAGAAAACTCAAATATCCTATCTCCAAAAATTTGAATATTCTGGGAATCTTAATCCTAAACTGTAAACCATAATCAGCAATATTAAAATAATAAAAGGCTTGAAATATTTCAGTTGATTTGTAATGAATCCAGAATGTATGACATTTTTTTTTTTTTTTTATTGCATTACAGAGAATAAAGAACTTTATCACAATATTCTAATTTTCTGAGACAGTCCTGTAAATCTCCACTCAAGCAAACAAGCTGATGCCACAACAAAGCTCACGTCTTCTCGTCCCAGCAACAGTTTCACCAACTAATATGAAGAGATCACTTTTCTAATCCGACCCTGGTTGATGATTTCTGCTCGTTAATTTAAATTTGTTTTAAAAAAGAAGAAGAAAATGTTCATGTAAATGACCCAAAGGGCCAAGAGCGCTGGCACACTGGTCCAGATGAGCAGAGCAACAAAACGCAAGTTCAGGTCCAGCTCTTCAAATCACTTAATTAAACAAGTCTGATCAAAACAATCTGATCTTTTTTATTTTATTGATAAAAATATATTTGGATGCCGTCAGCAAAACAATGAAAGGACCGACTGGGTTTCTTAGAAAGTGACAGTGAAACAATGATGGGCCCCAGGATGGAGCCTTGGGGTTCCCCAGAGGGAAGAGAAACTCTCGTCAGTTAAACCCGACTTCAACCGGCCGGCAGAACGAGGATGGTGAAGAAGAGAAACCTTTCGTACAAAAAGGAAAGAGACAAGGAGCCAATCAGACGCTGTCAAAATAAATAAATCAATCAATCAAAAAACCAACCATCTCCAAGACTCCAGAGGAAGAGGGAGAAGTGAACGCTCCGGGTTCTTTTAAATACAGGGTGTCTAGAAGTTTGACCAAGGTCAATTTAGGGATGGGCGGTATGGACTAAAAAATGTATCACGATAATTTCTGGCATTTATAAAAATGACGATAAAAAAAATACCAATTCAACTCCACCTTTGTAACTATAAATCTATCTCACTCTCAGATCCACCATGTTTGTTACACAAAAACCTCATCAATGGGAATGTATCCTTCTTTCTTTCAGGCTTCCTTCCTTCCTTCCTTCCTTCCTTCCTTCCATCAGCTTTACACAAAAACCTCATCAATGGGAATCCTTCCTTCCTTCCTTCCTTCCTTCCTTCCTTCCTTCCTTCCTTCCTTCCTTCCTTCCTTCCTTCCTTCCTTCCTTCCTTCCTTCCTTCCTTCCTTCCTTCCTTCCTTCCTTCCTTCCTTCCTTCCTTCCTTCCTTCCTTCCTTCCTTCCTTCCTTCCTTCCTTCCTCCTGCTCTCTCCCTCCTTCTTCCCTTCCTTCCTTCCTTCCTTCCTTCCTTCCTTCCTTCCTTCCTTCCTTCCTTCCTTCCTTCCTTCCTTCCTTCCTTCCTTCCTTCCTTCCTTCCTTCCTTCCTTCCTTCCTTCCTTCCTTCCTTCCTTCCTTCCTTCCTTCCTTCCTTCCTTCCTTCCTTCCTTCCTTCCTTCCTTCCTTCCTTCCTTCCTTCCTTCCTTCCTTCCTTCCTTCCTTCCTTCCTTCCTTCCTTCCTTCACGTACGTTGTGCGTGGATTTAACACAGAACCATAAATCAGCTTTACACAAAAACGTCATCAACGGGAATTTATCGTTTTTACCGTGAGATGACCAATTCTTATCGTGAGGAATTTTTTTGACGGTATATCGTGAACGGTAAAATATCACCCATTCCAAGGTCAATTTTTTAATACCATTTTCAAACAAAATTTAAGACCAAAAAGAAAAGTCACTAAGAAATCCAGCGCTTAGGTTGAGGTTGCCAGATCTGGCTGACAGTTTCCAGACCAACGCGATGTAAAACCCGCCAAAATAATGAAAAACCAGCCCAAATCCTACATCGTCTATGTTAAAACCATCAATTATTAAATGCGTAATACATTTCAAGCTTCACAATACCACTAAATAGCCCAAAAAAGTTCAGGCTCCAAACAAAGACTACAATTAAATTGAGTAGATTAAAGCTAATAAAATATCAGTGCGTGTATAGTGTAAGTTTCTACTTTTCTCTGCCATAATGGAAACTTTTTTGTTAATAATTTCTCCTAAATATTTAGTAAAAACCAGGAAAAAGAAGCCCGAATATATATATTTCTGCCCAATGGAGCTGAAACTTGCCCAATCTGGCAACACAGATTTATAACCTCCGCAGGAGATTCTCCTCAAAACGATGAAATAAACTTTTTAATCATGACTGGATACATTCTCTCTAAAATTGAGAACCTTAGTTTGAGATTTAAGACAAATTAAGACATTTAAAGGCCTTATTTGAGCATAAATGGAATTTAATACATTTTAAGACTTTTAAAGGCCACTCTGAAACAGAACCTGAAAAACAAGTTTAAATGCGGCTGGAAGAGTTAAAATCCTTCAAACTAATCGGGTCAAACACATGCCTAAAAACAACAAAATGAACAAACAAACAAACATGAACAGGGCGACTGGGAAAGAGTTATTCTGCACCACAGAGTTGTTTCATTATGTCGACAGATAAGGGAGAGAAACGGGTCAAATTGCAGGAAAACAGCAGTTTTCCAGCAGTCATGTGACACGCGTTGTCAGGAATGTCAGTGGGGACAGACATTTGTGCACAAGGTCCTGAAAGGCTTTTCTGTTTTAAATGAAAACCACAACATACACGTGAAGAGAGTTTTTAAATACGCCAGTGATGGAACGAGCTGATGCTCAATGACGACGTGATGACGTCTCATCAGCAACCTGCTGCCACGGAGAGGTTGTGGACCCAATCTGCAGAATTTGGGCCACAAAGTACTTTCTTCTGAAGTTATTTCATACATTTATAGATCTTTTTATCTTGTAAAGATTTCTCTTGAGGGTTGTGGGCAGTACTCGAGTTGTAAAAATAAATCAGGGGGGATGGTGGATTTTATCATATGGGGACAGATAATTTGTGCTGATTACAAATAATATAATATATTACAAATAATAGCAGTGACCAAAACAGCTGCAGAAATACTGCAGGAATGACATAGCAGCAGTTAAATGCAGCCTTCTGTAAGCTTTAAATATCCACTGGGCTTACATCAAATACATCAAAACACAACAATAAAAAACAGTTTTCTGAACTTATCAATATGACTCTGTCCTTCACAGGATAAGTAACATGGATCACTGCAAAAACTCACAATCTTAACAAGAATATTTGTCTTATTTCTAGTTAAAATGTCTCATTTTAGTAAAAAAAAATATCTTTACACTAAAAACAAGAGTCACAACATCACCAGAAAAATAACTTATTTGACAATTTTCACCTGTTTCAAGTAAATTTTCCCTTGAAATAAGTAGAAAAATCTGCCAGTGGGACAAGATTTGCTTGTAATGAGAAGATAAATATTGTCCCACTGACATTTTCAAGTGAAAATGTACTTGAAACAGGTGAAATTTGTCAAATAAGTTATTTTTCTGGTGATGACTCTAAATGTTGAAATAGCAGTAAAACCACATTCATTGATGAAATGACATAAGGGATGGAAAGGGGGGATGGCAGTTTTACAGGGGGGATGATTTGGACAGTTTTTATTTCAGGGGGGATGACATCCCCCCCCATTCCCCTCAACTCCAGTACTGGTTGTGGGAAACACGACCCGGTCAGGCTTTGTATCGTCACAGTGCAGCATTGTGTGAAATATAATCTCTGTATCCTGATGCAGGAAAAGACATTTAAAAATATAAAAAGCTCCACATTTGCATAATGAAGTATAAATATTGTGAGAAAGGAAACCCTGCGACCGGTCCGAGACAGCTGGGACAAACGCCAGCAAGTTCTGAATGGAAATAAACCGGGACAGTAAACAGTAAAAGGGACGGAAACCCAAAAAGCCTGAACAGAAACTTAATTCAAGCGTTTTTCCTGGTTGTTTTGAAGACGTTTGACCTCGTCTGAGAGTCGTCTTCATTTCTGACCGACTGGTGGGGAGTTTCACGCTCACATGGTCAACATATGATGCCTTTTGTTTACCAGAAACTAACCATTGCTAAACTGCCAAGACGGCATTGTGCAGTGAAACTGGAGGTCGACTTCTTTTCTTAATGTTTTTGCAGATTATGTCTTTAAAAAAGATGAAAAATCTGTGTTTTTTTTTTCCTTTTTAGCCAGATGTTTTTAAATATCTAGCTAAATATCCCCTCAAACTCCTGCATTCATGTCAAACTAACAAGAGAGGAGCCGGGCTGAAAAAGTCACAAATCAAAATGAAGAAGTCATCCAAAGAAACGTCCTGAACTTTAAACTTTTTCCACTCCTGTCGCCTCAAATAAGGATCATAATGGTGGAAGATGAGCGTGCATGTGGCTCCTTACCGAGGATCTCCTTTGCTCAGGTGGGTAGCTGCTGGATGCAGAACGGTCTGGTTCCCATCCATCTCCACCACACATTTTGTTTTAAGGTCTTTTTCTGAGAGGAGGAGACACCATTGTTAAATAAAAGCATGGATAACATTTCTAGACTCATAGGGCCCGATTCACTAAGATCCTAAATAAAGAGTACTAAATTGCGTGTGCACTGAAAAAGTTTGCGCGTGCTGTTGTTGTGTGTTTTGCGGGTGATCAACTAAGAATGCTTGCGCAATTGATAACAGGTGCAAACCGCAGTATTTAAATGAGTTGTTGCGCGTCTTACAGTTTGCGGCGCAAACTTTGCGCCATGGAGAGTCTGGATGGAAAGCAGGATACAGTCGCAAGCGCAAAATGAAATTTGACGAGTTGGAGTTATAGAGATATTAGTGGAAGAGGCAAATTGTTGTGCCGTATTCAGCACCCCTGCCGTGAAAAGCACCCCCTCGTATATTCAATGATAAGTAGACCAAGAAAAAAAACAACACACTGACACTTCAATATTTTTATATATACACACTCACACAAACACATACTTAGGAGTTTATATTATATATATTTACAAATATTATGGAAGACAACACAGTAAGCAGGCTATTAATTAATGACATCAATAACCATTTACCCGATTTTTGTTATGTGTGACTGTGATTGTGGGAAAGTATGACTATTGTGGAATCCATGAGCGCATTTAAACATGAATCATTAACACAAAACTGGACGCTAAACAGAACATGACACGGAATGAGAATATCATTTTTGTCAGACGAGGGGGTGCTTTTCACGGCAGGGGTGCTGAATACGGCACAACACCGGGGTATGAAAACTGCAGAACAGGTATAGGCGCACAATAAGAAACACTTTTTTCTCCATGAAAACACGTGATTTATTTATTATCACAAATAAAAAAATGAAGGTGCCTCCTGTGGCAACCTTTTGCTGAATAATACTCGATTTAACATTCAAATAAAATATTTCTCCTTTTGCATGTGGAGATTAGCACCTTCCTTTCGAACGTATTAAATACAGACGCAATCACAATCCACGCAAAAACTTTCAGGCTTGGTAAATCTCATTGCGAGTGGTAAATGGACCAATCTGCATCTTCCCCTCCCAGTATTTAGCGATTTCTGGCGGGTACGCCCCATATTGATTATTCATCAGGGCAAAAGTACTAAATGAAAAGCGTGTGCTATTTTGCTCATTTCAGAGGCGCAGTCCTCTTTGCACGCTGTTAGTAGATCAGCTTGCACATTGGTTTGCGGGTGATGTCAAGTTTGCACACGTTTTTACACACGCAAACCTTTAGTAAATCAGGCCCATAGTATTCTGACCATCATGGTGTAAATATTCAAAAAGTGAAGGTTCCTAGTGCAGAGTCACGAGTGGCTTTCACTGATAATGTCTCAAGTTTCTCAATTATCACAATACAAACAGGCGGACATGAAGGGACAGGAAGGTTTTATCGATATGATTCATCCGGGACCTGCCTGTGCAAATATTACAACCCGTTTATTACTCCCTCAGCAGACTGTCAGGAAAAGCAGGGTCACACCTTCCCTTCCTCATTCCTCGCTCCAGTAGTAGCAGAGGAAGAGCTGGAACTTCCTGTCATTGTAGACTTTAGAGCATGTGGTGATATTTTTTTTTAATAAAAAGTTAGATATTCACCGTACTTGATTGAAAATGTCATCTTACTGCTTTACATGAAAAGGTTTGATACATAAAGTGTGCCAGCTGAGCTGAAGGTTTCTGCTTGCTCAGCTGTAGTCAGGCATTCAGGTCAGTGAAGGTGCATTTAAAGTTGCTCATTTTCCCCTTTCCACAACATAAAATAGTGAAAAAACTAAATAAAGTACACACTTGTATAGTAATTCAACCTGGAAATGGGTGTGGAAGACGTTGGAATTGCCTCAAAAGATCCTTACAACACACACACACCTGATACGTCGGAATGAAGTGATCATTTTTCTTTTCTTTTTTTTTCCTGACTGACATTGAACTCACCTCTCCGGTTCATGGGGCGCACTCGCACCGCGACCTTCACGTTGGAGTCGCTTTGTGGGGAAAATCCGTCCTCCATGGTGCAGCCGGACCTGCGGGGGGACCAGTGAAAAAAACCCGTCAAAAAACGCGTGCACTTCACACACCAGCCCCTCCGGGAAGGACGCGTCACATTCCCCCGAAGTGTCCCTGAACGCATCATTTTAATTACCCCGCAGCAGCAACGGGACATAATAATATTCACACTCACACCGGACTTCAAATAACTTAAAGCTTTATCGAAAGGAGTGAAAATAAATAAAAAATAAGCGTATTTTACAGTTAAAGAGGGGGTTTATTGTTAAAAGCGCTCACCGTGAGTAGGCAGTTGTCCGACTCCCGGAGGGTCCGTGAAGGCGTCGCCAGCAGGAGGACGCTCAATGGAGCTGGACGACAATAACAAAGTTGCTCAAAGAGGATAAAATTGACCCCTTTGGACTGGACCTGGTCCTTAAATAAGTTCAGGGGGGGGAAACACGTCTCTTTTAGGGTGTAAAATAAATAACTTACCGAGGTTTGCGGTTGATTCCCGGAGTCCTGCCACCTGTTGCATTTCCTGAAACTTCCCACAGAGATCAGTCAGGCCATGTCAAGTCGCAGCTCAAGGGATTTGCTGTGAGATTTAGCCAGTGAGATCCCGACTGTCCTGTAGGCTCAAACACACTGGAACACACACTCTGAACACACACTGGAACACACTCTGAACACACACTGAACACACTCTGAACACACTCTGAACACACTCTGAACACACTCTGAACACACTCTGAACACACTCTGAACACACTCTGAACACACTCTGAACACACACTGAACACACACTGAACACACTCTGAACACACACTGAATGAGCGGCTGCAGAGATGCAGCGCCGCTGCGCGGATCTGCGCTCCCTGTATATATGGAGGATTTTTTGTGCCAAAATTAAATAAATAAATACATCATTAATTAATTAAAATGGGAATGAAATATATCATTAATTAATTAAATGTGTCATTAATTAATTAAAATTAGAATGGAATATGTCATTAATTAATTAAAATACAATTCATTTTCAGTAAAAATATATATTTATTATTTCAGCATTTAATTAATTAATGACACATTTAATTAATGTAGAGTCATGCATATTAAAATTCATAGATATTGTATATTTAAAAACATTAGAAATTTTGTTTCGAGTTAAGAATAATAGCCTTCCTGCTTGTTTTCAGCATTTCTTTAAATTAAGAGAAACAAATTATAATTTAAGAAGGCTGTGGGTCTTTGAAAGATGTCGTGTGAGGACTAATGTTAAATATAGATGTGTTTCATTTTTGGGAGTCAAATTATGGAATCAACTTAGTGATGAAGTGAAACTGTGTAAATCTCTGTTGAATTTTAAAAAAAATATTGAAAAGTAAAATAATTAAGGATTACAATGCTAAATGATTTGAGTATAATTTGGTTAAGCAGAACAATTTAAAGGGAAATTTCTCTTTTTGTTTCTTTTCATATTGCAGATAATCTGGGTTTTCTGTTGGAAAGTACAGGGTAGGCAAATATAAGCTTTGGCTTCAGCCTATTCCTTTTTCGGTTACAGAGTTTATTATTATTTTTTGTGTGAAACTGATGAGTGTAAACTTGTATGAAAGTGTTTTGTCATTTACACACACACAGTTTGAATTGCAAATAATGTAATGTAACCAAAATAAACAATTCATTCATTCATTCAATGATTTCGTGTTGCGTGTGAATCATGAAATGTAAAACTGCATTTAATTAATTAATGACACATTTAATTCATGATTTCGTGCTGCTGAATCATGAAATGTAAATGTAAAACTGTCAGTTTCACTCGTCAAACTCAGTGGGTGGATTCCAAACACCTCATTGGTTCCCCTGCACATCAAGTCAAGGCAAATCGAATCCACATAATGGATTGTTGCAGGGCTTGTGAACCATACATCCATGTTGTGAACACATTACGATACACTAGGTGGCGTCATATGTTTATGCTTCATATGTTCTATGTGGAGAAATCTTCCAACCACAGTAAATGTTTAAATCAAAAATCACCACAATTTGTGTTTTAGTAACAGACCACAACCAGTCACACTGTTTAACTTGTGAAAACATGAAAATATTAGAGGGATAGGAGCAAAAAAATAAAGACAATTTTGTTCCATAATGGATTTCCATACAAAAAAAGGCGCAGGGGCGTTTACGACGTTTTACGACAGTTGCGGCTGCCGTACTTCAACCACGTGGAGTTGTTTACAATTTCCCCCAGCTTATCTGGTTGTCATCCTAATGTAGACACTTCTGGACGCGTTCACTCTCTGATACCGGATTTTTTAAATCTAAATAAAGACATGGGGAAGCCAAAGAAAAAGAGTAAGTGTGTGACGGGCTGCATAAAGTGTTTTAAACGACTTTAACGTGGCTTTGTATCTGTAGCATGTTGCTAATGCTAACCGGCTTTGGTGACATAACGACAAACACGACTCTTTGTGGGGGATTTAGATACGTTTTTCTTTGCTATTGCGGGTTTTAAGTGGTTCTTAACCTTTTACCTCTGTGGTGTTTTATATTTTGGTGACTGTTGTAGCACCTGGGGCAGGTGGACGCAGCTCACCTGAATCCAGTACTGGAGATGCAATAAAAACGGTCAAAATCATCCCCCCTGTAAAACTGCCGTCCCTCCTTTCCATCCCTTATGTCATTTCATCAATGAATGTGGTTTTACTGCTATTTCAACATTTAGAGTCATCACCAGAAAAATAATTTATTTGACAATTTTCACCTGTTTCAAGTAAATTTTTACTTGAAATAAGTAGAAAAATCTGCCAGTGGGACCAGATTTATCTTCTTATTACAAGCAAAAAAATCTTGTTCAGCTGGCAGATTGTTCTACTTATATCAAGTGAAAATCTACTTGAAACAGGTGAAAATTGTTGTTTTTGAGTCTTGTCTTAAATGTAATGAGATTTAAAAAAAAAAGAGACTAAAAATTAGACATTTTAACTAGAAATAAGACAAATATTCTTGTTAAGATTTTGAGTTTTTGCAGTGTATAATAACTAGTGAAATCGATCATGTTGTTCTGATTTGCATTTGTAGTTATTGTATATGTATTAAGTAATAGAATAATCAATACAAAGAGACACAGAGGAATTCCATAAATGTATTTAAAAAACAAACATTTACATTTTCCCTTGAAGCCAAGGTGTGGCGGCTGCCAGACCTTGGCATACCCAATTGACGCCCCTGAATTTGATGTATCCCAGATTTTATACGCCTTTCTCTGCATTTTGACAGTTTTGGACCTCCATAGGGGGAGCGCAGATCCGCGCAGCGGCTGCATCTCTGCAGTCGCTCATTCAGTGTGTGTTCTTCTTCTTATTATTACAAGCAAAAAAAATCTTGTTCCACTGGCAGATTTTTCTACTTCTTTTAAGTGAAAATCTACTTGAAACAGGTGGAAATTGTTGTTTTTCCCAGTGATGAGTCTTGTTTTAAGTGTAATGAGATTTCTTTACTAAAATGAGACATTTTAACTAGAAATAAGACAAATATTCTTGTTAAGATTTTGAGTTTTTGCAGTGATCCATTTTACTTATCCTGTGAAGGACAGAGTGATATTGATAAGTTCAGAAAAGTGTTTTTTATTGTTGTGTTTTGATGTATTTGATGTAAGCCCAGTGGATATTTAAAGCTTACAGAAGGCTGCATTTAACTGCTGCTATGTCATTCCTGCAGTATTTCTGCAGCTGTTTTGGTCACTGCTATTATTTGTAATATATTATATTATTTGTAATCAGCACAAATGATCTGTCCCCATATGATAAAATCCACCATCCCCCCTGATTGTTTTTTACAACTCGAGTACTGCCTGGATCTAATGACCTCGTCCACAGGTGACCTGAGTCGCGCGGAGCTCATGATGATGACCATCGCTGACGTCATCAAGCAGCTGGTTGAAGCGCACGAAGATGGGAAAGATATCAATCTCAACAAGTAAGGAATTTTTAACAACAAACACACAACCCGAGTGAATAACAACAAACCCAGTGATGTCACTGATCAGCTGATAGAACTAATAATAACTGATCAGTGCATCAGATGTTTCTCCTTCAAAGGCACAAAACTAACCACACCAGAGTATAAAGGATCAAATATCATTATTATGATGAAAACAAACATCTACGTTGGGATAAAACAGCATTACAGACTCATAACAATTTGATTTGATTTATTTTGTACATGTATAAAACAACAATTCAAGAGAGGATAAGAAAACAAAAGAAAGAATTTCATACTTTAACACTTGATATCTTAATTTATATGTGCAAAAAGGAGTAGGAAGAAGTGTAAACTAAAATCCTACCCCCATTCACTAATCACTAATCACGTATTTATAAATATTCACACACTGTACTTACACTGCTAAATAACAGTATTATTATTATTATTATTATTATTATTATTATTATTATTATTATTATTATTATATACTGTAATTATACTCACACACATACTTATACATAAATACACATAGTTGAATATTTTCTATATATTTGTACACACATGCCCATATAAATATTTATATAAATTAGTCGGGGATCCACATGCCCAAAAGCTCTTGAAAATGGGTTGAACCTGTGATGTCATGCTATACTTTTTTTGTGTGTTTTTTCTATTAATTTGGTCATTAAGGTCCACAGAATGAGAGGCCTGCTCTTCCGGAAACATTGCGAAAAAAAGTTATGGCCATTTTTGTATACTGAAGCATGTATTTTTTGACTGGGTGACGCGAACTAGGTTTATTTTCTTTAAGTGCTCAATAAGTTGGTTAGGCTGTCAATAAATGATTCCCAGATACACAGAACACATATGTGAACAACACCAAGTCAAAAAATACACTCACAAAGCCTTTTCTAATGATTTTTAGTCATTTTTTGTACAAAAAATACAACCGTTTTTTGCATTTTTCCCAATACTTTCATCTTCACTTCAATAGTAATCAACTTTGCCATGGGTTATGACATCAGCTAATGTCTCATTATTTTCATCAATCTTAAAAGTCGTTCCACAAAAAACATTATTAAAATCAAGCCTAAATCAAAGGAACTGTGTTGACTTTATTACCCTTATGCTCAAAATTCTAAGAGCAAAAGAAAAAATAAAAATAAAACAAAAAACTAAAGGCAATAGACATTTTAAGCTGTTACTGGAATATAGCATTACATGGCACAACACATGTCATATTCCAGTACAAGGATCCTAATGAAGATCCCACGCCAAAGCCTTGTTTACCATTGCTGAAAACCCGCCAAGCATCCCTGGGCCCTTCTCAGCCATTTCAAACCAAGGATAGCCACCTGAGTCTCAAAGATCGTCAAAAGAGTCGTTCTCTGGTTGGAGTTGAAACAGAGCCTAAGCTACCCACCTCTTAACCACCTGAGCATGTTGTGGCATTTGGTGCATATCTGCCCTACTGTTCTCTTGGAGGATCTGAAACCAAGCTGCACCGCTCCAACATGGAGTTCATTCCAGGCATTTCTCATCCCAGCTGCTACCCCTGCAACTGTGATTGGCTATGGGCCTTTCTTTCCCAAGTCTCCAACAGACCCAGATGTGGTTGAACAGTCAGTCCAATACTGCATGGATGTGTCCAGAAAACAAGGCCAAGAGTTCACCACCATTACATGTGACCAAGCAATCTATGAAGTGGTTCTGGGTCTGCAAAAGAAGAACCCTCAGATGTATGCAAAAGTTATCTTGCGCATGGGTGGATTTCATATTGCTCAAAATTTCCTTAAAGCAATTGGGTATTTCATGCAGGCAACTGGAATCGAAGACATCATGGTAGAAGCTGATGTTTGTCTCCGTGGAACAGCAAACAAGATCATCAGTGGGAAAGACTACTATGCAATGCTGCGTGCCCACAATATGGTACATGCAGCCATGTTTGCCCTACACTGGGAAGCATTTTCCAAATTGTTGATCATTGAAGAGAAGGACCCGGAGTGCATATCTGCACTTACCATCAATGTCCAGCTACTCCTAGACGCCCTGTCAGAAAAGGATGAGGAGAAGGCATCTGCTGCATGTGCTGATGCAACTGACCAGCTGAAAGAGCTGTCGTGTTTGATGGCAGAGTTTGATGACACATGTACTTCACCTACCTCAAAGCTCTGGATAATGTGCATGGACATGGTGATGAATCTGAAGCGATTCATCCATGCTGAGCGTGCAGGCCTGTGGGAGGAACACCTGGTTGAAGTAGAAAGGATGCTACCATACCTTGTAGCTGCTGGCCACTACAAGTCTGTATCTTGCTTGCCTCACTATTTGGAAGCCATGAGAAGCCTATGTACACTGGCTCCGGAGGTCCATAGAGAATTCAAGAATGGGAACTTTACTGTGCATCAAACTGAAGGTCGTTTCAATGGTGTCTGGACAGACATGGCACTTGAGAAAACATACAACCGTGATGCCAAAACAAAACTCTTCACGGGCATCAGTCAGCAGCCAGCAGCCATGGAGAAATACTTGCGAGCTCTTCCATGTCTGACAGCGGTATCAGAGCAGACAAAAGCTATGGTACACCTGGACACCAAACACCATGAAGACTCCAAAAGCCAAGGACAAAAGGACACAGAAAGTGTTCTGAAAATAACAGATGTAGTCAAAAACCAGATGATCAATCCCTTCATGTGTGAAGAACAGGAGCTGCTTAACATTTCAACAGGCCACAAATCTGCATCTGCAGACTTGGTGTACGCCCATGAAAAAGGATTGGAGGCACTGGCTGCAGCAAGAAAAACATACAGTGAGAAAATAGCCCCAATGAAACTTGCCACATTTGCAGCAAAGACAAAAAAGACAATGTCCATGGCTCTCAAAGCCAAGAAGGTCTACCAGGAAGAGAGTGCTGTTGTACGAAACCTGTACTTTGTGCAGGACTTGGATGAAGACAAGAAGGTAGAAGTCTTTGGTCATGAGTGGACAAGTTGCCCAGCTTCCCTGTTTGAGCCAGATCCATCCCTTGACCAAGGTTATGCCATGCGTAACTACTTGGCTGCGATCAAGACATCCCTTGGCAGCTCATAGTGTGAAGTGGACAGATTTCCCACATTCGACAAGCCTGTTGTAATGGTAGTTGATGCCATGGCATTCATCCAGTGTCACCAACATCTTGGTAGCAGCACCTTCCATGAACTGCAAGCAAAGTATCTGAAGCATCTCCTTAGTGGTATCACCGACAACTGTGACTGCATCCACTTTGTTGGTGATCGATATGATGTCTCTCCAGCTGAAAGTCTGAAAGGAGAGGAACGAGAGAAAAGAATGAAGACTTGCCCCAGCAAGATGAAGGAGTACAAGCCACATGATACACTTGCTTTACCGGAATGGAAAGGATTTGTTCAAAATCCACTGAATAAAGCGAACCTGCTGAACTATATGGGAGAAACATGGGCTGCTCAGCACAAATTACTTCCTCCTGGATGTACACTTATTCTCGGTGGACTTTTCTGTGATCCTGGTCGCACTGTTCTGTTAGCAGCAGATTGTCAGGTTGAGCTTCCAGAACTGTCCTGTGAGAAGCACGAGGAGGCAGATACCAGGATGTTTGCCCATATTGCATACTCAGCACAACATCTGCACCACTGACACAGATGTAATCATGATGTGCATATATTACATCACACACATGGATGACCTACAGGAGCTATGGGTAAAGAAGATGGATACCTACCTACCTGCTCATGCAATTGTGGATGCCCTGGCAGTGAAGTACAGTGTTGAAGCTTCAGATCTTTCATCCATACTCCTCAGCACCTATATACTAACCGGATGTGACACAGTGAGTTACTTTTACAGAAGAGGGAAAAGGCGTGCCTACAAAGCCACTGTTGATCAACTGAAGGATCTTCTGCCTCTGGGCCAATACGGTGACTCTGGGGAAAGTCTGAATGTTACCGAAGATGTTGTGACAGCATCCAGACGATACATGGCTTCACTGTATGACAGGAGTGACTTCAGTGGTAACTTGGATGCACTGCGGGCCCATCTTTTTGGCAACGTCAAAGGAGACATGCGTTGCCTTCCACCTACTGAAGATGCCTTCCAATTACACCTTCTCAGAGCTCTGCATCAGTTGGTTATATGTAAGAGGGCACACATGTCTCAGCCAAATTACCCTGTGGCAACAAACTTTGGCAGAGAGCTTGTCAGTGGTAAGCTAGTGGCAAAAATGATGCTGAAGGATGCAAAACCTGCACATCGCAAGCGCAGCAAATACTGCCACTGTAAGAAAAGCAAGTGTGCCCGAGGATGCTCCTGTGCAAGAGCCGGTGTCAAGTGTGTTATTGCGTGTCTCTGCACTGGGGACCCGAACAAATGTTCACGAGTTGAAATCACGCTCGAAGACAGTGAGAGTGAGTGAGTTAATCCGTTGTTTTTATTTTCCTGATCATTTTAATTTTTGTGATATTAGACGTATCTTTATTTTATTCAGCCAATGTTTTTCCTTTTTTACTAATACATAACAAATCTACTGTGCACAACTGTTTATTTTCCTATAAAAATGTATATATGTTTTGAATTTGTTTTCAAAAAAAGTCTCTGGGAATTTTGAGCATAAGGGTAATAAAGTCACCACAGTCTCTTTAATATAGGCTTGATTTTAATAATATTTTTTGTGGAATGACTATTAAGATTGTTGACAATAATGAGACATTGGCTGATGTCATAACCCATGGCAAAGTTGATTACTGTTGAAGTAACGATGAAAGAATTGGGAAAAATGCAAAAAACGGTTGTATTTTTTGTACAAAAACTAAACTAAAAAACTTTAGAAAAGGCTTTGTGAGTGTATTTCTTGACTTGGTGTTGTTCACATATGTGTTCTGTGTATCTGGGAATCATTTATTGACAGCCTAACCAACTTATTGAGCACTTAAAGAAAATAAACCTAGTTTGCGTCACATAGTCAAAAAATACAGGCTTCAGTATACAAAAATGGCCATAACTTTTTTTCGCAATGTTTCCGGCAGAGCAGGCCTCTCATTCTGTGGACCTTAATGGCCAAATTAATAGAAAAAACACAAAAAAAAAGTATAGCATGACATCACAGGTCCTCTCAAATTTTCAGTGACTGGATCCCTGACTAAATATACTTATTTACACTATATTGTCTCTATTAACTGCATCTGCTCTATATCTATGTATATATCTACTTACACACATATTCACACACACACACACACACACACACACACACACACACACACACACACACACACACACACACACACACACACACACACACACACACACACACACACACACACACACACACACACACATATACAGTGTTGCCAGATTGGGCAAGTTTCAGCCTCATTGGGCTGAGAAATATATATTTGGGCTGCTTTTCTTGGTTTTTAATAAATATTTGGGAGAAATTATTAACAAAAAAAACTTTCCATTATGGCAGAGAAAAGTAGAAATGTGAAAATGGTATTAAAAAGTCTTAAATTTACCTCGATCAAACCTGTAGACTGTGTGTAGACCTGTGCAGTTTTAGCAGCTGTGATATTCGTACATCACGTGTTTTGCCCCACTGCATTTCCGGTATCCTCAGGGTTTACTTGTCAGTTGTGCACGTTTGTGCCAGTGATCTCAGTGACGATTGAGGGAAGAAGAAGAGGATTTAAGTTCTTTTCACGTATAACTTAACGACAGAGATCCCTGGAGCATCTTTTAACTCGAGCTCTTGGTGATTTCTGTCTGAACGAGCAGGAATTCATCCATAATCTTTTATACATTTGTCATTGGTTTCCCCGAAAATGTGATTACAGACGGGCTGCTACTAACCTGAAACTTCCTGCTCCTCCAGGGTGAAGACGAAGACTTCGGCTAAATACGGTCTGGAAGCGCAGCCTCGGCTGGTGGACATCATCGCAGCCGTCCCGCCGCAGTACCGCCGGGCCCTGGTGCCCAAACTCAAGGCCAAGCCCATCCGCACCGCCAGCGGGGTGAGAGGCGCTCACACCTTTCATCCTTTCTTCTTTTTTTGGGGGGGGGGGGTAGTTTTATTTTATTTATTTTTTTAAATACTCTTTTTTTCCCAAAGGTCCATAGATTCACAGAAATATCACAATTTCCCATCTCACCCTCTGTCCCACAATTGTTGCATAACCTAATAATCCGTGTATCATTCGTTCTTTCTGACCAATTAAATATTAAAATCAAATTCAGTCCTGTGGCGCGTTTTTCTATTTCGTATTTTTGATCTGTGCCTAAAATTGAAATATGAAAAACCAGACGTTTTTCCGTTTTTTTGTGTTATAATAAAAAACTAATAACAACATAACCAGTCACTTTTTCATGTTTTGGTTTTTGATTGCCAATTGAAAATGGAAAGAACGAATGATACACGGATTCCTAATGCAACTTCCGTAAGCGATATAAATGCCATTAAGGACCCAAAAGAAAGAAGAAAAAAATTAATAAATAAATGAAACAGAATACCAAATTAAACCTTGCTGTCACTCAAATCTGTTTACACAAGAGTAGAATATGAGAGAATACATAAACAAACAGGGGGCATTACAGTAACTGAATGACGGTCATACAGACACATTACACCTTTATCCATCTTTCCCACTTTCTCAGACATTAGTCCTGCTTCAATCTCTTTTCTTTTTAATTACTTTTTTTTTATGAACAATTAAACTTTCCAAGGGAATCTTTAAAATATATTACTATTTAGATAAAGTCTGCTCTCAATGGTGAGATGAATTCGACCCAGTGTTTCTAAATTTGTCCAATTCTGATCTTAAGCGAGAAAGTCAACTTTTCCGTCATGTAAATGTTCTGCATCACGTCTATCCAATCCTCCCTTTAAGGTGACTCTGTTTTCAGCCACTTCCTGGTGACGGCTTTTTTACTCGCCACCAGAGGTGTCTTCAGTATTCCCATTCATTACTCAGGTAGAAGTATAGATACTAGAGTTTAAAAATACTCTGTAGAAGTTGAAGTATCAACTCAAGGTTTTTACTCAAGTAAAAGTATAAAAGTACTGGTTTCAAAACTACTTAAAGTATAAAAGTAAAAGTAATGTAAGGGGGAAAAAGCCATTAAGGACAAAAGCCATTGAAAATGAATGCATCTTAGTATAATGCAAACATATTAAAGAACCATATATGTGTACTATTGAGCAGTAACATGTGTTTCAGAGAGCAGCAGATATGATGACTAGTTGTCTATAAGTATTGTAATGGTGCAAAAAGTCAAACTTCAGAGGCATGTTATCATTTATCCTAACCTTTATTGGAATGTACATCCAAGTTTAGTTGCAGGAATCTGAGGGAACGGATGTAAGAACAAAACTGGACAAGAACATCTGAAACAACCACAACCAAATTCACTCTATCCGGATGGAGCAATTTAACTGGATAGTTTCTTTTTAAAGGCCGAAATGAAATAGAGTAACGAGGCTGTTTTTAAAATGTAAGAGTAAAAAGTACAGATAATTGCGTGAAAATGTAAGGAGTAAAAGTAAAAAGTCGTCTGAAAAATTATTACTCCAGTGAAGTATAGATAACCAATTTCTACTTAAGTAAGGTAACGAAGTATTTGTGCTTCGTTACTTGACACCTCTGCTTGCCACTAACATCGTTCTAAGGCCCCGTTTACACGTAGCCGGGTATTTACAAAAACGGAGGCGTTTTCATGCGTTTTGGCCGTCCGTTTACACGGAAACGGAGCTCAAAGCCCCCAAAAACGATCATTTCTGAAAACTCCGGCCAAAGTGGAGATTTTCAAAAACTCCGTTTTCCCGTTTGCGTCTAAACGGAGGAAAACAGAGATTTAGGCTTCAGAACGTCACATTATGCACCAGAAACTCACCAGCGTCATGTGTGCGACCTGTGTTTACAATTAGTTTGGCCACCGTCAATATTTTCTTGTATTTTACCTGTTTAATATTCTAAAGTCACACTTAAAAGTAACTCCCCCCCCCCCCGTCCAGCCTCCTGCTCATTCAAGCCTGTGAGCGCGTCAGCCAGTCGCATGAAGCCTGAATTATGGTTCCGCGTTAAATCGACGGCGTAGAGTACGCGGCGACGCGCAAGGTACGTGCGCGTCGCCGCGTACCCTACGCCGTAGGCTCTGCGTTAATGTAACGCGGAACCACAAATCAGCCTTAACTGGAAGTTACACACGTGTCATTTGTTGATGTTTTTTCCAGGATTCTGATTGGCTGGCATGACGTTAAGAGCGTTTTCATGCGGGTCCGTGTAAACGAGGATTTTTTTGAAAACGTAGAGGGGAAAATATCCGTTTTTGTAAATACCCGGCTACGTGTAAACGTGGCCTAAGTATATATTTGTCCCCCGAATTTGTTATTTCTTGGTTCCCTTTTCCCAAGTACAAGTAAATGGAAATTCCACTCCTTTCATCCATCCATTCATCATCCCGCCGTTAGACGACATTGTGTTTCTTTACAGCTTAAGAGACAGAACATCATAAAACCTTTAACCACCTCTGTGTTTGTGACAGATCGCCGTTGTGGCCGTGATGTGCAAACCGCACCGCTGTCCTCACATCACCTTCACGGGAAACATCTGTGTGTGAGTGCCGCGCCGCTTCTGTGTGTTTGTTGGTACACAATCAGCCTGGAGAACGTGTTTCTTTTGGAGAAAATGCACTGAAATGTGACGTGAGTTGACATGTGTCTTTCCCCCGGCAGCTACTGTCCCGGCGGACCGGACTCGGACTTTGAGTATTCCACGCAGTCCTACACCGGCTACGAGGTGAAGCTTTTATTCAGGGGACGACAGGTCCTTAAAAAGGCCTTTAAATGTCTTAATTTGTCTTAAATCTCAATCCAAGGGTCTTAATTTTCATCTTAATTTCAGAGGGAATTTATCCCGTCATCATTAAAAAGTTTTCTTTGAAAAGGAAAAGTTTATTTCATCGTTTTGAGGAGAAATAAACCTGTTTACCGGTTGTTAGAGATGCGCTTGCCTCAGTCAGGGTTGCCAGGTTGGGCGGGTTTCCTCCTAATTGGGCTGAAAAATACAGGACTGGGTGGGTTGATAAAATCTAGGCTGCTTTTCCTGGTTTATCATTAATATTTAGGAGAAATTATTAACAAAAAAGTTTCCATTATAGCAGAGAAAAGTAGAAACTTACACAATAAACTCACTGATATTTTATCTGCTTTAATCTTCTCAATTTAATTGTAGTCTTTGTTTGGAGCCTGAACTTTTTTTTGGCTTCATTTGCTTATGACTTGAAATTTATTCCGCATTTAATAATTTACGGTTTTAACATAGAGAATGTTTGATTTGGGCTGGAACCTGTCAGCCAGATCTGGCAACCTCGACCTCAGCGCTGGATTTCTTAGTCGCCGTAGTCGAGAGGACGAGGCAAGCAAATATGGATAAATTTAGAAACAAATGGCTCGGAAATTCCAGTTTCTCTGGACATTGGGTTCAAAGTGCATGACTGTCTTGTAGGAATGGGCGATATTTTACCGTTCACGATAAACCGTCAAAAAATTCCCCACGGTAAGAATTTTTATCTCGCGGTAAAAACGATAAATTCCCGTTGATGACGTTTTTGTGTAAAACGGATTTATGGTTCTGTGTTAAATCCATGCACAACGTACGTGAAGGAAGGAAGGAAGGAAGGAAGGAAGGAAGGAAGGAAGGAAGGAAGGAAGGGAGGGAGGGAGGGAGGGAGGGAGGGAGGGCGGACGGAAGGAAATAAATAAAGAAAGATATGAGCCTGAAAGAAAGAAAGAAAGATGGAAGTCATTCCAGTTTTCAGTACAGGTGTAACTCATTTAATTGTTTTTTATCAATTCAATTTAATTGGTGTAGTTTAGTAGTATTTAGTATCTTTTAGAGCAGTGATTTGGGGGCTCCAAAGACTGAATGTGGTGATAGATTTATAGTTGAAAAGGTGGAGTTGAATTGGTATTTTTTTATATCATTATTTTTATTGTTATCGGGATAAATGCCAGAAATTATCGTGATACATTTTTTTAGTCCATACCGCCCATCCCTACTGTCTTGTTGGTCTTAAATTTAGTTTGAAAATGGTATTAAAAAGTCTTAAATTTAACTTTGTCAAATCCGTAGACACCCTGTTATTCCATCCACGTTCCTCCGTTGATATTAATCTCCTCGCTTTCACTTCCTCAGAGGAAATTCTTCTGCTTTTCTTTTAAATGGGACTGAAATTATTGTCATATTTTTTTTTTTTATTTCTTAATTGAGATCAATAGCCAAAGTAAAAATGGTACATACATCTTCATACGGTAACTATTTCGAAGGAAAAAAAACAATAGAAAGATCACTACATTCAGTGACCGTAGTGTACCAAGTATCACTAAAAGAAAATCACAAGTCAAAGATTTTTTCCCCTTTTTTTTTTAACCCCTCCAACATAGAAACATAAAGATAAAATAAAAATAAATGATAAGAATTAATTACGCAAAAAAGAATAGAAAATAAATAAATAAAAATAAAAAAAATAAAAATAAAATAAAATAAAAAAAAGAAAACAGCTCACTAAACTATTACTCTAAACACCATAATGCAAATACACACCCACACATAAATACAATTGCAAAAAGGAAAGAAAAAGTATATGAAAACACCTGAATGAGTGCCAAGCACTAACAGGCACCTCTAAGTGGGTTCGTATTTTTAACATTTACATCATTCTTTTGTTGTTGTTCTGTCTGACAGCCGACGTCCATGCGAGCGATCCGGGCCCGCTACGACCCGTACCTGCAGACCCGGCACCGAGTGGAGCAGGTCAGTGACTCGTTGTTGCTCGTCCGTCTGGTTTCAGCCTGAACTTGAGTGAATTCCTCGCTGGAGCAGTCTCCACAAACCGGCGTTGATGATATATCCTGATGCCGTAATCACCTGACGCCTTTCATCGCCCGGCGAGCCTCGGCCCTAATTACGCCATTATTTAGATTCATGCTCGCGTTAATCTAATGCAGCGGAGCAAAGTCGTTTGTCAAAGCAGTTTACGGAGCAATATGCGCTCTGTTAATCTCAATTTGCCCACAATTATCCTCTTTTCATGTGGTTTTGTGTTTTTGCAAATCAGTTTTATGTAAATTGGATCCATGAAGTATTATTCCAATATATTTACCATCAATTACCTTCATGTGTTGATGCAGAGCTGCAACGTTAACCCTTGTGCTGTGTTTGGGTCAAAATGACCCAATTCTTCTATCCTTCTTTCCTCCCTTCCTTTTTTTCTCCCCTCGTAATTCTTTCCTTGTTTTTTCCTTTCCTTTCCTTCCTTCCTTCCTTCCTTCCTTCCTTCCTTCCTTCCTTCCTTCCTTCCTTCCTTCCTTCCTTCCTTCCTTCTTTTCTCCCTTCCTTCCTTCTTTTTTCCCTTCCTTCCTTCCTTCCTTCCTTCCTTCCTTCCTTCCTTCCTTCTTTTTCCCTTCTTTTCTTCCTTCCTTCTTTCCTCCCTTCTTTCCTTCCTTCCTTCTTTTTCCATTCCTTCCTTCCTTCTTTCCTCTCTTCCTTCCTTGCTTCCTTCCTTCATTCTTTTTCCCTTCTTTTCTTCCTTCCTTCCTTCCTTCCTTCTTTCCTTCCTTCCTTCCTTCCTTCCTTATTTCCTTCCTTCCTTCTTTTTTCCCTTCTTTTCTCCCTTCCTTCCTTCCTTCCTTGCTTCCTTCCTTCCTTCATTCTTTTCCCTTCTTTTCTTCCTTCCTTCTTTCCTTCCTTCTTTCCTTCCTTCCTTCCTTCCTTCTTTCCTCCCTTCCTTTTTTTTCTCCCCTCGTAATTCTTTCCTTGTTTTTTCCTTTCCTTCCTTCCTTCTTTTTTCCCTACCTTCCTTCCTTCCTTCCTTCCTTCCTTCTTTTCTCCCTTCCTTCCTTCTTTTCTTCCTTCCTTCTTTCCTTCCTTCTTTCCTTCCTTCCTTCCTTCTTTGTTCCCTTCTTTTCTTCCTTCCTTCCTTCCTTCCTTCTTTCCTTCCTTCCTTCTTTTTCCATTCCTTCCTTCCTTCATTCTTTTTCCCTTCTTTCTTCCTTCCTTCCTTCCTTCCTTCTTTCCTTCCTTCCTTCCTTCCTTCCTTATTTCCTTCCTTCCTTCTTTTTTCCCTTCTTTTCTCCCTTCCTTCCTTCCCTTCCTTCCTTCCTTCCTTGCTTCCTTCCTTCCTTCCTTCTTTCCTCCCTTCTTTCCTTCCTTCCTTCTTTTTCCATTCCTTCCTTCCTTCCTTCTTTCCTCCCTTCTTTCCTTCCTTCTTTCCTCTCTTCCTTCCTTCCTTCTTTCCTCTCTTCCTTCCTTCCTTCTTTTCTTCCTTCCTTCCTTCCTTCTTTCCTCCCTTCCTTCTTTCCTTCCTTCTTTCCTCCCTTCCTTCTTTCCTTCCTTCCTTCCTTCCTTTCTCCCTTCCTTCTTTTCACCCTTCCTTCCTTCCTTCCTTCCTTCCTTTTCTCACATCCTCCCTTCCTTCTTTTCACCCTTCCCTCTTTCTTTCCTTCCTTCCTCCCTTCCTTCTTTCCTCTCTTCCTTCCTTCTTTCCTTCCTTCCTTCCTTCCTTCCTTTCTCCCTTCCTTCTTTTCACCCTTCATTCCTTCCTTCCTTCCTTCCTTTTCTCACATCCTCCCTTCCTTCTTTTCACCCTTCCCTCTTTCTTTCTTTCTTTCCTTCCTTCCTTCCTTCCTTCCTTCCTTCCTTCCTTCCTTCCTTCCTTCCTTCCTTCCTTTCTCCCTTCCTTCTTTTCACCCTTCATTCCTTCCTTCCTTCCTTCCTTTTCTCACATCCTCCCTTCCTTCTTTTCACCCTTCCCTCTTTCTTTCTTTCCTTCCTTCCTTCCTTCCTTCCTTCCTTCCTTCCTTCCTTCCTTCCTTCCTTCTTTCCTCCCTTCTTTCCTTCCTTCTTTCCTCTCTTCCTTCCTTCCTTCTTTCCTCTCTTCCTTCCTTCCTTCCTTCCTTCTTTTCTTCCTTCCTTCCTTCCTTCTTTCCCCCCTTCCTTCTTTCCTTCCTTCTTTCCTCCCTTCCTTCTTTCCTTCCTTCCTTCCTTCCTTTCTCCCTTCCTTCTTTTCACCCTTCCTTCCTTCCTTCCTTCCTTCCTTCCTTTTCTCACATCCTCCCTTCCTTCTTTTCACCCTTCCCTCTTTCTTTCCTTCCTTCCTCCCTTCCTTCTTTCCTCTCTTCCTTCCTTCTTTCCTTCCTTCCTTCCTTCCTTCCTTCCTTCCTTTCTCCCTTCCTTCTTTTCACCCTTCATTCCTTCCTTCCTTCCTTCCTTTTCTCACATCCTCCCTTCCTTCTTTTCACCCTTCCCTCTTTCTTTCTTTCCTTCCTTCCTTCCTCCCTTCTTTCCTTCCTTCCTTCTTTTTCCATTCCTTCCTTCCTTCCTTCTTTCCTCCCTTCTTTCCTTCCTTCTTTCCTCTCTTCCTTCCTTCCTTCTTTCCTCTCTTCCTTCCTTCCTTCCTTCTTTTCTTCCTTCCTTCCTTCCTTCTTTCCTCCCTTCCTTCTTTCCTTCCTTCTTTCCTCCCTTCCTTCTTTCCTTCCTTCCTTCCTTCCTTTCTCCCTTCCTTCTTTTCACCCTTCCTTCCTTCCTTCCTTCCTTCCTTTTCTCACATCCTCCCTTCCTTCTTTTCACCCTTCCCTCTTTCTTTCCTTCCTTCCTCCCTTCCTTCTTTCCTCTCTTCCTTCCTTCTTTCCTTCCTTCCTTCCTTCCTTCCTTTCTCCCTTCCTTCTTTTCACCCTTCATTCCTTCCTTCCTTCCTTCCTTTTCTCACATCCTCCCTTCCTTCTTTTCACCCTTCCCTCTTTCTTTCCTCCCTTCCTTCCTTCCTTCCTTATTTCCTTCCTTCCTTCTTTTTTCCCTTCTTTTCTCCCTTCCTTCCTTCCTTCCTTCCTTTCCTTCCTTGCTTCCTTCCTTCCTTCCTTCTTTCCTCCCTTCTTTCCTTCC
>NC_084604.1:35210993-35214945 GCF_033807715.1 Cololabis saira | reverse complement strand
CTTTTCTCTCCTTGTTTTCTCCCTTCCTCCCTTCTTGTTCTTTCTTTGTTTTCTCCTTCCTTCCTTCCTTCCTTCCTTCCTTCCTTCCTTCCTTCCTTCCTTCCTTCCTTCCTTCCTTCCTTCCTTCCTTCCTTCCTTCCTTCCTTCCTTCCTTCCTTCCTTCCTTCCTTCCTTCCTTCCTTCCTTCTCCTTCATGTACGTTGTGCGTTGTTTTAACGCAGAATCATAAATCAGCTTTACACAAAAACGTCATCAACGGGAATTTATCGTTTTTACCGGGAGATGACGGATTTTTTGACGGTTTATCGTGAACGGTAAAATATCACCCATCCCTAGTTGCCAGGTCTTATAAAAGTTTGTTTATATCCTGTTCCTGCATCGATACAGTTGTGCACGCTCACTGGGATGTATTTTAGAAACAGAAATGTGCTCATCTCCATCATCTACTTATCTATCCATCGATACACAGAGGGATCAGATGGGGAGGTTTCTAAACCAGCCTGGAAGTAATGATGCTCCCATGTTTAAAGTATGAATATTTAACAAAGTGCACAGCATGACAACGCCTTTACCAAATAAAAGGTTCACTTTAATCCCATCGAGGTCAAACACGCTTCTGCAAAAGCATCAAGATGCTGCCAGAATAACGACTAAGAAAATAAAAGCGGCTGTCTAACACCAGAAAGACGCAGAGGTTGAGGGGATTTTCAAGCATTTGACATGCTGCTCTAACAGGTGTGTATCCCGTTTCTAATCCCGTTAAAGCAAAACACACGCACTTTGATGTAGAATGTAATTTTCCATAATCCCGCCTAAGCTCTCGACGTGATCTCGGCGGGATAAAACGGTGTGCTTTGCTCCAGATAACGTCGAAGTTTGACATTTTCCCGAACTTTCAGAAGCGATTAAAGCTTTGGTACTTAAAACAGGATCAACATCCGATAAACTCTGCCCCCGCTAGGTGAAGTTAGATTAAATTAGACTGCCGGTAATTAGGTGTTTTATAGAAATATGAGCATTTTTAGCCGAAGAGGGCGTCTCACTGTTGTTGCTTTATTTTCTTTTGCACCACTTTTCTTTTTTATAAATAACACCGATTTTGAAGCTGTTTATTTCTCTCTAATTTCTTCCTTTTGGTTAAACTGGAATTAAAAATGTCAGTTTTTGCTGGAGTTGTTTCAACCCCCCCACTGGCTTTACTTTAAAGAGGATAAATAAACTTGCATCTCTTGTCCTTGGCGCTCAAACGCATCCCACTCCTGCCTTCCACCTGCAGAGATACTAATGTGCGCTTGCTTTTTTTAAAACAGCCTAAGGCTTCGGAAGAGGAAGTCATCATTTGATAAACTGACCCCCCTCCGTCAGACAACTCCTCCAGCTACAAATGGTTGTGGCCTACACACATAAGTGTCTCAGTTTATCCAAAATAGAGTTTTGCCGTCAAGACTGGGCTAAGTTAGTTGTATTTTCCGGTCATCCCTCGTTCCCTGGCATGCATGGATTAACTAATGATCCTGTTCTCCTACCCAGGAGCTCCAGGGTCACAGCTTCTCCACATCTTAGTAGCTTCACATTCAGTTTGGGCGAGACTTTGGCCCAATCTCAATACTCGCCCTTCTTTTCTTCACTCGCCCTTCTTTTCTTCACTCGCCCTTCTTTTCTTCACTCGCCCTTCTTTTCTTCCCTACCCCCTAAAAAAGAAGGGGGAGATTTTAGGGCACTTGAAATCTAGGGCACTTGGCCCAGGTGCCTCTCCCAATTCTCCCCCTCGTTTTCATCTCTACTCCTAATCAGGAAGTTGAGAGCCAAAAGCGATTTCAGCTGTAGCGCTGTTAATATGGCACTTTATTAAGTTTTAATATTTTTTCAGGCGTAAAAGTAACCGTTAAGATCTGGGCTCAGTTTATCCAAATAACGCCTGTTAAGAAATTTGACCTGATGTTTTAGGCGATGAGAAGAGCCGCCTCCCCCGGGGAGCAGCCTCAGCTCACAGCCCGAGAACAGACGTGATCGCCGGGTCAACCCAGCGCCGTCGTCCCGGGAGAGAAACCTGCAGCTCTGTTGAGAATTACGCTGGCTGAAATAAATCATTTAGGAAGATGTTGGTTTAATAGATGAAATCTAACAGTTGTAGCTACGCCTGTTAAGAAATTTGCTCCGAAAATTTAGAGATTTCTGCCTGCCTGCTCCGGAGCTTATGGGTCCGCGTTAAATCGGCGCAGAGCCTACGGCGTAGGGTACGGCGTAGGGTACGGCGTACGGCGCGCGTCGCCGCGTAACCTACACCATAGGCACTGTGTCGATTTAACGCGGAACCATAAAACAGCTCTGCTATCTTCACTTCAGCTTTATCTGAAAGTGTGTAAATTACCCAGATAACAGCTTTGTGGTTTCTGAAAACTATTATATCAGAAACATCCAAAACAAATCTGACGAGTCACAGGATTATTTCTCTCTATTTCCCACAAAATAATGCTTGCTCCCTTGGTCACAATCTGAGACGAGTCTGCAAATGATGTTTGCCCTCCGTCGGCGAGGCAAATCGACGCAGAGCCTGCGGCGTAGGTTACGTAGCCTACGGCGTAGCTTACGTAGCCTACGGCATAACCTAACAGCCTTTACTCCGGCGCGATGTTCGCGAACAACGGACAAAAAAGTGATTATGTACATTCACTGAGTGAATATTATGAAAGTAAAATATATATTTCTCGCTAGAAATGTAATCAAAACGCATTTTTATGCAGAAACTAACTCAAAATATTGATTTATTCACTAAAAAATAAGAAATGTCCGCCATGTTTTTTTTTTGGATTCAGTCCGCAAATGACGACGAAAAGCATTCTGGGAAATTTTTATAACCCCACGCTCGCAAAGTCAGAATCTGAAAACCCTAGATCTGTAGGGGCTATTCTCAGCCCCTAGCCCTCGTTATGCCCACTCCCCCTAGGTGAAAAGAGGAATTGGGACACCACTACCTTCACGGGAACGCGCAAAATTTAGGGGGAGGGATCAAAACGAGGGCGAGGGGGAGTATTGGGACGCAGCCTAAATCTCCGGTAACGATCCCGTTCCGGGTCCTGATATTGCCACTGGCAAATTTCGGCCACCGCCGCCGATAAATTTGCATACTATTTCAGTTATCCTCCTCTGATATTTCATCTGCATAATCTGCCTGACAGAGTGAGCCCTTGACTGGATGCAAGGGGGTGAATGTGCCGTCAGAAATCAGGCTTTTTCTTCTCCCAGGTGCACGAAGTCGACGTGATCCGTCCACCTGCCGGGGAACAGTCTGCACAAAGAGTTGCATGAGAAAATAAATCTTCATTAAAGCAATTTGAGGCGACCCCAGGTCAGCTTAATGAACGCCGGCGTGAAAGCGAGAGAAAAGGAAATGGGCTTTAACTACGAGACGGCTGCCGCTCTGATTTTAGATGCATCTTTCCCATCTTGTGGTTGCGCGAATGCTTTTACCTGGCTCTTTCAGAGCAAATGCATCGCTGCGCGCTTCCATTAGAGTTAACCAGCACCTTGAAAACGTTGCGTGTTTTTGAAGAGAAATGTTTTTCCTGCGATTCAGAAAGGAGGCAATCCAAACGTTCCTGCTCTCGTGCATTTCACTTTGTCATCCAAGTACATTTCAGATAATGCACAAGAGTACAAACACTTTATGTTCCCTTAAATATGGCGAGGCCATGGAAGGACGGTCGTATATCTGCACTTTGAGCGGATGGAGAACGGAGGAGGGACCTTGAACTTTTCCCTCATGGAAGTTGTTTTAAAAGGAAACAAAAAGGACAAGAGTCCTGCCTCCGTCTCAGGGCTTGTTTTTCCTTGTTTAAACTCTTGTTTTTGGATTCAATCCATCACACGATCACACCGCTTTTATTTGCCATAAAAGCCGTAGAAGTGAAAGGTTGAGAGTGGTATTTTTTGCACGGTGGCGTGAGATAAT
>NC_084604.1:35120993-35205993 GCF_033807715.1 Cololabis saira | reverse complement strand
TTCTCTCTCCGCCTCGGTGCTACCAGCAGATACGCCGGTGAGAGACGGGGTCAGGGAAGGTACCGGCCTCGTAAATCTGCAGCTTTGTTTGTCCGTCCCTATAATTACCTCTGACACATTCAACATGCACTTTCTGACACATTTCCTAAACGGATCATTCATTAATTCAGATTTTAAATGAACAAAAGTCTCTTTTTTCAATCCTATCAATGTCTTCTTGCCACAGGGTGTGAGCCATGTTGCGGTTTAGTGGTTATCTCAACAACCACATATACCAGGGGTCGGCAACCCGCGGCTCTAGAGCCGCATGCGGCTCTTTAGCGCCGCCCTAGTGGCTCCTGGAGCTTTTTCAAAAATGTTCGACCTTTTTTTGCCTTATTTTCTTCTTTTTTAAATTTTTTTCTCTTTTTTTCCTTTTTTTCTCTTTTTTTCCTTTTTTTCTCTTTTTTTCCTTTTTTTCTCTTTTTCTTCTTTTTTTTCTTTTCTTTTTTTCTTCTTTTTTTCCTTTTTTCTTCCCTTTTCTTTTCCTTTTTAATTTCGACATTTCGACTTTTTTCATGAAATTTTGACTTTCCTTGACATTTCGACTTTTTTCTCGGCATTTCGACTTTTTTCACAAAATTTTTACTATTTCCTCGACATTTTGACTTTTTTCTCGACATTTTGACTTTTTTCTTGAAATTGTACTTCAACATTAATCTCGACATTTCGACTTTTTAATCTCGACATTTCGAGTTCTTTCTCTAAATTTTGACTTTTTTCTCTACATTTCGACTTTTTTCTCAACATTTTGACTTTATTCACGAAATTTTGACTTTTTTCTCGACATTTTGACTTTTTTCACGAAATTTTGACTTTTTTCTCAACATTTCGACTTTTTTCTCGAGATTGTACTTCAAATTTTATCTCGACATTTCAACTTTTTTCTCGAAGTGCATAATGAAAAAATCTTCCCCCAGTTATAACTAATATAGAAACATGCAGCATGTGTTGCCTTCATTCTAAGGCTTATAAAAGACTTTTTGTGTTTTTGGTCCAATACGGCTCTTTCAACATTTTGGGTTGCCGACCCCTGACATATACGAACAAATCTCCCAGCGCGGCTTTTAAAAATGATCCCATCAGTGATGTGACCCTCCAGCCTGCAGAGGTTGATTCCTGCCCACTGGAAAAATACCCATTTGCTGCTTTATCTCCTCGGGCGGTGCTCTCTCTCCAGCCCACCTACACTGCCCATCTCCCGCTGACGGCTAAACGCACCAATCTCGATAATCGTCTCTATCAATTGGAGTTGATGCAGGTTGTTGCTGTCTGCTTATCTCCCCGTAGGCTGGAGCCTCGTCTCAGCGGCGTTCACCTCCCAGACTCCCCAGCTGCTGACTCCCGGTCTCCGGGCTCCCGTTGGTCCCCCACCCGCCTCCCGTTGGTCCCCCTCCCGCCTCGCGGTGCTGAGCGATGAAGACGCCCCTGCTGTGCCTGCTGGTTCTGCTGGCCTGCCTGCTCGCCCCCGGACACTGTGACTGCCAGGGGGAATGCGTGGCCTGCGGTCTGCTCATGCAGCAGCAGCAGCTGCAGCAAGCCTTCAATACCATAGTGAGTACTAAACTAGTAGTTCTCCAGATTTCTTATTTCTGGTCTTGGTCTTGTCTCGGTCTCGGGTCTCTCCAGGTCTCAGACTCAAATAACTGAGATGCCGTTGCACATCAAGGTGACAGAATCTGGTGATCACCAGTTCTTCCTCTTGTTACAGTTTTGTAAACTATTTTGCATCTGATTTAATGTTTTGGTGCATCTGCATGTGTCTGTATTTAATTACAGTTTTGTGTTTATAACGGCCTTGTTTGAATAATTATATGGATAATATTTGCACATCGTTGTGATTGATTAAGTATCGGGTCCATTTCAGTGATGCTGATATACGGTGTAATCTGGATACTTTAATGGTAAATAATGTAATTTCAAGTTGATAATTGTATCTTTAATATTTAAAGGAGCATGAGGCAGGATTGAGGAAGGATTTATGAAAAAAATTTGTATACGTTTTAAGTTTTCTAGTAATAATGTCAGATGAAGCGTTCCAAACCAAAAAGAATGAGCCCTCTAGCGTAGGGCTGGGCGATATGGCAAAAAAAGTGATCACGATTTTTTAAATCAGAAGATCCCCCCTCCTTTCTGGAATAAAATAGAAAGAAACCAGAGATATTTTTTTTTTTATTAACAAATAAAGCAAATAGCATGTTTTAACAAGAATCCAGAATGCTACCAGTGGTACCCACCGAAAAAACTAGGGATGCACCGAAATGAAAATTTGAGGCCGAAACTGAAGCGGAATAAAATTTAAAGACTTGGCTGAATACTGAGTACCGAATAGCATACGGAATGCGGTTGTTCACAGTTTTTCATTTATTTTGCCATTTTTTTCACAATTGCATAGATAAAATTGCAATGACATTATTAACAACAAAAACAGTAAACTAATGAGTTGAGCCACTGTCAAGCAGCTGGCGATGCGGTTGCTTAAATTGACCAAAAGGTGGCTCTCTAACATCACAGTTTGTTTACTGTGCGTGACTCTGACGCTGGTTATTAATTAAGGAGTTAAAACTCACTCGCCACTTACGGGACTCAGTAGCCAGCAGAAACGGCAGTAGGAGCATTTATTACATTTATTAACTGTAGTCCCGCTATGATGAGAGGTTATTTCTCACAGTATTAGCCTAAAGGGACTTAAGGCTGATTTATGGTCCCGCTAAATAACCGCTAACCGTGAGTCCCGGTCGGCTCGAAGCTAAGCTAACGCTAGTCTGCGGTTGTTGTCTTGTAGTTTTATTCTCTCTGGTCACGCTTGCTCCCACCAGTGCAGGGGAGGCAGATGTGACTAGTTTACTGCCTATGGTCATGCAACTTGCCGCGGCATGTCATGCATGATGAATTAATGCAGACAGCGCGGTGCCAGGAAAGCAGGTTGTGATTGGTTGTCGTGCACTTTGCTGCAGCATGTTTTGCACGTGATCGAGAAAGTATATGCACAGCTGATCACCGTGATCAAACTTAATTTGATCGCGATCACAAATCGAGATCGTATAATCGCCCAGCCCTACTGTAGCGTATCTCTCCGTTGCCTTGAACAGACTGTGTGCTGCAAAATGTGCTGCAATTCCGGGCCCAAATTTCCCGCGCTGTCCTGCGGATGTGACGTCACATGACGCTGCATGCACATTCTCCCCGTTCTCCCGTGCCGGCTTCGCTGTTGGCTGCAGTACCCCCAACGGCCGTCGTGGTGAAGGGTGGCGCTAGAGAGTCTAATTTCTTAAAAGGAGCCTCATGCTCCTCTAATATTCAGGTTTCATCTCCAAATTAAGTCCAATTTAAATCAGTAACATTTACTATTCCTTCCTTTTCTGAGGTGGAGGGGGGTGTTGGAGCTGGTTATTCTGCTAGATACTTTGGGACTAGTTAGTAGTCGTGTCAATCCTTAAAAGCACTGGAGTCAATCCTCCAATAGTGTAGAAATAGCGGTAGTGCAGTCGCCACACATATCTGATCTCAGCTGATGGATGGAAACATTTATAGTGAGTTCAACATCATCATCCACTTCTCTGTGTTATTGAGCTGCAGTTGAATACAAGCTCATATGGAAACTAGAACCAGGATGATGTTCTACAATCACACAGGATCAGGAAATAACTAGGTTTCTGTTTGGTCTCGGTCTTGATCTGAACTAGTCTGGTCTTGTCTTGGTCTTGATACTCTCTGGTCTTGGTAGTGTCTTGTTCTCGGTTTAGGCAAATGGGTGTTCCCTTGCACAACCAGCTGGAGATGCAACACCTTGTACTGGTTGGTCCTGCTTGGTCTTGAGCTTTGTACTCTCTGGTCTTGGTCTTGGTTTACGCGGTCTTGACTACAAGTCTATTTACACATGTTGTATATTCTGACTTCATAAGAATAAGACAGTGCCACTTATCTTAAGGAGGATAAATAAATGCGTATAGAATTGCCTCGATGCCTCAATTGCCTGTATCAGTTACTCCCCGTGACCCCACCATGACCCCCCCGTGACCCCCCGTGACCCCAACATCGGCTCTGAGAGGATGCCATGTCTCCGTGCTCCGACCAAAACTTCGGTGCGATCTCATTTCCAGACAGTCAGAGACCCGTCGGCGGGTAAAGAATAGTGGGTGAGTAGCGGCGGGACGGCTAATTCAGCTGATAATGATGCCGAGGAAGGAAGACAGCTGGGACCTTTCTGGGGAGTTACTGCTCCTCAGAACCGGCCCGGTCTTACAGCCGTGACTGACACATTTGATCAGCTCCTCATTGTCTCGCCGCCTCCCCACCGAGCCGCAGATGGAATTCAGCGAGCAATTCCTTTGTAGCCTGTCCAGTCCGCCGCCGCTTGTTAGACTGTCAGGATCCGCTGATTTATTCCTGCACACACCTACACACCCAGAGAGATATACTGTAAACACACACACACGCACGCACGCACGCACGCACGCACGCACGCACGCACGCACGCACGCACGCACGCACGCACGCACGCACGCACGCACGCACGCACGCACGCACGCACGCACACACACACACACACACACACACCAGCCCTCTCACTTCCTCTTTCTGCATCATCTCACGTTATTCTCAACCTTAAATGTCATCTTTTGTTTACATTTATTGTAATTATGTGATCCATCCATCATCCATCCATCCATTATCCATCCACCCATCCATCCATTATCCATCCATCCATCCATCCATCCACCCATCTATCCATTATCCATCCATCCATTATCCATCCATCCATCCATCCATCCATCCATCCATCCATCCATCCATCCATCCATCCATCCACCCATCCATCCATTATCCATCCATCCATCCATCCATCCATCCATCCATCCATCCATCCATCCATCCATCCATCCATCCGTCCGTCCGTCCATCCATCCATCCATCCATCCATCCATCCATCCATCCATTATCCATCCATCCACTCATCCATCCATTATCCATCCATCCATCCATATACATCTTCACACTGAGTACACAGTATTAAGGTGCAAAAAAAACACCTCAGCAGCACACAGCTCATCAGACATCAAAAACATACACAAACAAAACAACATCATAAGGGAGCCAGGGAAGGCGTTGAAGATGTGTGGTTATCAGTGAGTGTGTGTGTGCGGTGAGTCTGTGAAAACTTCGCTCCAGAACTGCTCTCAGCCATTGTCCTTGATCTTATCAGACGGCTCGGTACAGTTCTGTAAACAAGTCCACAGATGTTTTGTCGTGGGAGAGGGGGAGGGTTAAGTGGGGGCCAGAGTCTTCTTGTTTACATTCCTCCAGGGAGATTGTGACCCGAGAGGCCTGCCAAGCCGCTCCGTCAAGGGCAATCAACAATTTTTTGAGAGCAGGCAGACTCAGTAATTTTCCGTCTGCCTTTCAGTCTTTGGTTCATCAATGGCAACTCCAATCAGACGAATTTGTGATCACTTCCTGCCAAGCCGAGCTTCCAACTTCTCCAGGGTGTTATCAATCTTGCCAATGAGCTCAAACACCGACGCTAACCTGCGATTCTGTTCGAGAATCGCATCCAGCTTACGGCCCTGCTCTCCCAGCGTCAGAGTCTGTGCATTGGTCGCCTTGCTTGACCCTTCAGCCACTTCCGGCAGCTTTGAGAGAGCCAAAACAGCTGTCAACGTATTATGCGTTTGTCGATACACAAGTAATCCCCCTCCTTCGATCAAGAGGATGATCAGGAGAAATCCTGCTATCGTGAATCCAATTATGAAGGCATCTTCAACGTCCTCAACAGACAGAATTTTGAGACACAAAGGCTTCCAGTTTTTTTAAGAATCCATTGTATATCCATAAAAAAATGTCCCATCGGGGCAAGGGGGCTCCCTTACCCCCTGGCTTCTTGTCGCAAAAATGTGGTCAATTGTGCTGAGAGACCAGTTAATCAATTCCATGTTGCAGGGTTGTAGAGTTTTCGGAGGAGTGAAAAAGAAGAGACTCTGAAGACGAAACAGACAAAGCAGTAGCAGGGAAGGTTGATAAGGTTGGAGAGGAGCAGAAAAAGCGTCCGCCTTCGCTGAGAGCCGGAAGAAGAAGATATGAAGAAGAAGAAGATACCATCCATCCATTATCCATCCATTATCCATCCATCCATCCATCCATCCATCCATCCATCCATCCATTATCCATCCATTATCCATCCATCCATCCATCCATCCATATATTCATCCATCCATCCATCCATCCATCCATCCATCCATCCATCCATCCATCCATCATCCATCCATTATCCATCCATCCATCCATCCATCCATCCATCCATCCATCCATCCATCCATCCATCCATCCATTATCCATCCATTATCCATCCATCCATCCATCCATATATATATTCATCCATCCATCCATCCATCCATCCATCCATCCATCCATCCATCCATCCATCCATCCATCCATCATCCATCCATTATCCATCCATCCATCCATCCATCCATCCATCCATCCATCCATCCATCCATCCATCCATATATTCATCCATCCATCCATCCATCCATCCATATATTCATCCATCCATCCATCCATCCATCATCCATCCATCCATCCATCCATCCATCCATCCATCCATCCATCCATCCATCCATCCATCCATTATCCATCCATTATCCATCCATCCATCCATATATTCATCCATCCATCCATCCATCCATCCATCCATCCATCCATCATCCATCCATTATCCATCCATCCATCCATCCATCCATCCATCCATCCATCCATCATCCATCCATCCATCCATCCATTTATCCATCCATCCGTTAAGCCAAGTGTGGGTTCCGGGTTTCTTTATTTAGCGACTGACATCACCGGGAGACGCCACCAAGTTAACTCAAACCTAAAGTTGATTCAGAAATAAGTTTTAAAACCTAAACATCCACGTGAATCTGGACGCTTTTCTAAAAATCAACTTAAAGACACTCCAAGCAGTAATACCTCTAGCTGCTACATTGACAAAAGACCCCCTAACAATACCGTGCTAATGAGCAGGAACGTCTTGGCCCGGCCTGTAACACCATCATTCCCCACTAGAGGCCATATGAACTTTTGTGATATGCTGTGCCCGTGTGGTCAGAAGCTGCATTGCTACATAGCGTGGCTTTAACCTTAATCTGTAATGCTTAGAAGAAACTGTGAATCTGTTATATACAAACACACTTTTAACTCTGGTCTGAGTGACAGAAACCGTTTCTGCAATCTCTTTGCTTCCTTTGACACTAAAACCAAACGTGACGACAGCAGGGTCCTGTCCTGTTGAGAGGGGGGGAGAGTGGTCAGTACTCGAGTTGTAAAAGAAAATCAGGGGGAATGGCGGATTTTATCATATGGGGACAGATAATTTGTGCTGATTACAAATAATATAATATATTACAAATAATAGCACTGACCAAAACACCTGCAGAAATACTGCAGGAATGACATAGCAGCAGTTACATGCAGCCTTCTGTAAGCTTTAAATATCCACTGGGATTACATCAAATACATCAAAACACAACAATAAAAAACACTTTTCTGAACTTATCAATATGACTCTGTCCTTCACAGGATAAGTAACATGGATCACTGCAAAAACTCACAATCTTAACAAGAATATTTGTCTTATTTCTAGTTAAAATGTCTCATTTTAGTAAAAAAATCTCATTACACTTAAAACAAGACTCATCACTGGAAAAAAACAACAATTTTCACCTGTTTCAAGTAGATTTTCACTTTAAATAAGTTGAAAAATCTGCCAGTGGAAGAAGATTTTTTTGCTTATAATAAGAATATAAATCTTGTCCCACTGGCAGATTTTTCTACCTATTTCAAGTGAAAATTTACTTGAAACAGGTGAAAATTGTCAAATAAATTATTTTTCTGGTGTTATTTTTCTGGTGATGACTCTAAATGTTGAAATAGCAGTAAAACCACATTCATTGATGAAATGACATAAGGGATGGAAAGGGGGGATGGCAGTTTTACAGGGGGGATGATTTGGACCGTTTTTATTTCAGGGGGGGGATGCCATCCCCTCATTCCCCCTCATTCCCCCTCATCCCCCCTCAACTCCAGTACTGGGAATGGTAGTCTAGTGGCTAGAGAGGTGGGTTTGGGTCTGGATGACCCACGTTCAGCCTGAGAATGGCAACCAAGATGAACCACCTTGGGCCCCTGAGCAAGGCCCTTAACCCTACTTACTCCCCGGGTGAAATGGTGTGTTTTTTCTCTCGGATATATGTCGCTTTGGATAAAAGCGTCTGCTAAAAATGACCATAGTAGGGTGGAAAGTAATCATACTATGGACACATTTAAGATGCTTGTACGGTTGTAAAAGGACACAACAAGCTCCTTGGATAGAAATGCAAAAGTCCACACCTGAAACAGGACCAGAACCGTACAGATTCAGCTGGATTGTGTCCTCTTGGCCATTTTTCATTAATTTCTGGTCATTTTCATCTTCATGTGGTGTGTGACTGCATCACACAGCTACTTTACTTAAACAGAGGCCTTGTTTTCTTGATTCTCACTCAAATGAGGATCATATTTGCCAAGTTGGCGAAAGTCAGTTTTTTTTCTTGCAAGATGGTCACCTGCCTCTTATGCCCCTTTTCCACCAAACCAGTTCCAGGCTGGTTCTGGTTCTGGGCCAGTGCTGAGTTTGGAACCGGGCTTTCTGTTTCCACTAACAAAGAACTGGCCAGAAGAATCGGTTCCAAGTTAGCACCAACTCTTTGCTGGACCAGAGCAATAACAATGTACAGTACAAGGCACACAACCTGATACTGCCACGCTGTGTCCTGGAGTTGTTCCAGGTGAGGGAAAGTAGCTACAACCTAAGGGGTTATATATATATATATATATATATATATATATATATATATATATATATATATATATATATATATATATATATATATATATATATATATATATTCATTCATTCATTCATCTTCTCCCGCTTCATCCGTTACCGGGTCGCGGGGGCAGCAGCCTCAGCAGGGATGCCCAGACTTCCCTCTCCCCAGACACTTCCTCCAGCTCTTCCTCCAGCTCTTCCGGGGGGAGTCCGAGGCGTTCCCAGGCCAGCCGAGAGACATAGTCTCTCCAGCGTGTCCTGGGTCTTCCCCGGGGTCTCCTCCCGGTGGGACATGCCTGGAACACCTCCCTAGGGAGGCGTCCAGGAGGATCCGGTACAGATGCCCAAGCCACCTCAGCTGACTCCTCTCAATGTGAAGGAGCAGCGGCTCGACTCCGAGCTCCTCCCGGGTGACCGAACTCCTCACCCTATCTCTAAGGGAGCGTCCAGCCACCCTGCGGAGGAAACTCATCTCGGCCGCTTGTATCCGCGATATCGTCCTTTCGGTCACTACCCAAAGTTCATGACCATAGGTGAGGGTAGGTGCGTAGATTGACCGGTAAATCGAGAGCTTCGCCTTTCGACTCAGCTCCCTCTTCACCACGACGGTCCGGTACATCGACCACATAACTGCGGACGCTGCACCGATCCGTCTGTCAATCTCACGCTCCATTGTTCCCTCACTCGCGAATATATATATATATATATATATATATATATATATATATATATATATATATATATATATATATATATATATATATATATATATATATATATATATATATACATATATATATATATATATATTAGTGCTGGCCAACGATTAAAATTTTTAATCTTAATTAATCCATGATTTCTGTAATTAACTATGCGATTAATTGCGATTAATTTATTCACACATTTTGTGCTGTTCTAAATTACCTCAAGGTATTTTTTTTATGTTTTTAATACTGTTAACAACCTGAGAAAGGGCAAATATGCTGCTTTATGCCAATGTTTATTCAACTTTCCACAAAATTTCGTGAAAAAAGTCAAAATGTTGAGAAAAAAGTAAAAATGTTGAGAAAAAAGTCAAAATGTCGAGATTAATGTTGAAGTACAATCTCGAGAAAAAAGTCGAAATGTTGAGAAAAAAGTCAAAATGTCGAGATTAAAAAGGAAAGGCAAAAGGAAGAAAAAAAGAAAAAAAGGAAAAAAATAAGAAAAAAAAGAGAAAAAGAGGAAAAAAAGGAGAAAAAAAGAAAAAAGAAGAAAAGAAGGAAAAAAGAAGAAAATAAAAGAAAAAAAGGAAAAAAAAGGTCAAACATTTTTTTTAAATCTCCAGGAGCCACTAGGGCGGCGCTAAAGAGAGTCGTGGGTTGCTGACCCCTGTACTAGAGTAAAGAACCGCTTATGTAAGAGGAGGGGAGGGTGGAGTTATTAAGACCAACGATAATAGCAAGACTGGGAGACGGAGACATTTTCAAATAAGAATGAATCTGGATGCAGCAAAGCATCATGGGAGGAGGAGGAGACAACCTGTCTTTTAGAGACGTGTCCACGGAGGAGCTACGTGGACCAAGTCCTGTTAGAGCAGATACCTGGTTGTTGCTGCAACTTTCGAACTTTCAAAAGCAAACGCAGCTGGATAAACCCTTTTTTCATTCAAGGGGCCAACCCTCGCCCACCTCTTCCATCAAATAAGAACCTTTGAAGCCGCCCTTTCCGCTGCCATTTTCTCGTCGTATCCACATACGCACTCGTCTCCTTTCACTCATGAACTCCCTTGGATTGCGCCAGTCGTTTGTGGAGAATCCCCCGGCGTGCGTGTTTAATTTACGGTGGATAATTCATTTGTGTTGATAGCTTTGTGGCGGGAACTCCCTCCTCTCTCGTCCCCTTCGACGTGAGCAGGTTTCCTCACAACAATGCAATTTATCTTGTTCCGGCAAGAGTTGATGAGTTTGGTAGATGGGATATTATATATTTTATATATATATATATGCCTCGGGGAGCTCAGGAGTTAAAGAAAGGGGCGAAGAGGACAGGGACGTGGATGGATGAATGTTTTGAGGCCTATTTTCAGACATATTTGTCAGAGGAATCACAGATTGAAGCAGAACGATGACAGGATAAGCTGCAGGTCATCAATTCTCTCTTCTGCTGAGTCATCAGAAAGGATAATAGTATAATTTTAACAGAGGTGTCAAGTAACAAAGTACAAATACTTTGTTACCTTACTTAAGTAGAAATTTTGGTTATATATACTTCACTGGAGTAATTATTTTTCAGACGACTTTTTACTTTTACTCCATACATTTTCACACAATTATCTGTACTTTTTACTCCTTACATTTTAAAAACAGCCTCGTTACTCTATTTCATTTTGGCCTTTAAAAAAAACTATCCAGTTAAATTGCTCCATCCAGATAGTGTCATGATATGGTTTGTTCAGGACCCAAGTGCAGGAGACAGAGGGAGGCTGGAGGCAGTAGTTCTCAAAAACAAGGGGTTTATTCCAAAAAGGCAAAACAAGGCGCTGCAAAGCAGGATGAACAAAAAACCAGGATCAAGAAAAAGGTACGAGGAGACATGGAGGAAGACACAGTACGGACCGACAGGGAACCAAGGAATGACAAGACAAGATATACTGAGGGGATAACGAGACAAGACGAGACACAGGTGTGGACACAATCAGGGCAGATGGGACACAGGCGGGGCAAGACAGAAACTGAAGGCAAACTGGAGGCTGGGGGAATGTCAACCTTGACAGAACCCCCCCCTCAAGGGACAGATCCCAGATGTCCCATTCGGCCTACCACCCAGGGCGGGCGGAGGGGGCCTGGAGGAGGGCCCAGGCCAACACACGGCCAACGTTCCGGGGGCCGTCCTGGGGACTGTGCAGACCTGCGAGACAGCTCCGGGGGTCGCCCACGAAGCCGGGCAGACCGGCGAGAACGCTCGGGGGGACGTCCACGAGGCCGACCAGACCGGCGAGAACGCTCCGGGGGCCGCCCACGAGGCCTAGGCCTGGGTCTTGACGTGGGTCTCGGCGTGGGGCTTGGCGGTCTTGGCGTGGGGCTCAGCGTGGGGCTTGGCGGTCTTGGCGTGGGGCTCGGCGCGGGTCTTGGCGGTCTTGGCGTGGGGCTCGGCGTGGGTCTTGGCGTGGGGCTTGGCGTGGGGCTTGGCGGTCTCGGCGTGGGGCTTGGCGGTCTCGGCGTGGGGCTTGGCGGTCTCGGCGTGGGGCGTGACAGGGATTCCTGGCGGGACTCGGGAACCTGACGGGACTCGGGAACCTGACGGGGCTGCAGGACCGCCTCAGGAACAGAGGGCTGCGGGACCGCCTCAGGAACAGAGGGCTGCGGGACCGCCTCAGGAACAGAGGGCTGCGGGACCGCCTCAGGAACAGAGGGCTGCGGGGCCGCCTCAGGAACAGAGGGCTGCGGGGCCGCCTCAGGAACAGAGGGCTGCGGGGCCGCCTCAGGAACGGGACACGGCTCAGGAACGGGACACGGCTCAGGAACGTGACATGGCTCAGGAACGTGACATGGCTCAGGAACGTGACATGGCTCAGGAACGTGACATGGCTCAGGAACGTGACATGGTTGCGGGGGTACCCGGGTCCGAGGCGCCGGCTGCGGGGGTACCCGGGTCCGGGGCGCCGGCTGCGGGGGTACCCGGGTCCGGGGCGCCGGCTGCGGGGGTACCCGGGTCCGGGGCGCCGGCTGCGGGGGTACCCGGGTCCGGGGCGCCGGCTGCGGGGGTGCCCGGGTCCGTGGTGCTGGCCCCCCCTCGAGGGGCGCCGGCCCCCCCTCAAAGGACAGATCCCAGATGTCCCCAGAGTCCACATCCAGGGCGGGCTGGGGGGGGACACGAGTCCTCGGAGCCGGCTGAGGGGAGTCCGGAACCATCACCGGAGGAGGGGCTGATGCGTCCGGGACCACCACCGGAACGTGGGGAGGTGCATCCGAGACCACCACAGGAACATGGGGAGGTGCGTCTGGGACCACCACAGGAACAGGGACAGGTGCAGGAGCTGGAGCCGGAACAGGCTGGGGCTGGCGCTGGCGCTGACGCCGTCGCCGTTGCATCTGCAGGCTCCTGGGTCCACCCAGAGCCAGGCGTGTTCCCCAAAAGGGGTCCCAACACTCACGCACGTTTTTAGCCGCTTCACGGCAAAGGAAGTCCCACATGGTGAGGTACTCTCCCGCTGGGTCCACCTGGTCGGTCCGTTCTGTCATGATATGGTTTGTTCAGGACCCAAGTGCAGGAGACAGAGGGAGGCTGGAGGCAGTAGTTCTCAAAAACAAGGGGTTTATTCCAAAAAGGCAAAACAAGGCGCTGCAAAGCAGGATGAACAAAAAACCAGGATCAAGAAAAAGGTACGAGGAGACATGGAGGAAGACACAGTACGGACCGACAGGGAACCAAGGAATGACAAGACAAGATATACTGAGGGGATAACGAGACAAGACGAGACACAGGTGTGGACACAATCAGGGCAGATGGGACACAGGCGGGGCAAGACAGAAACTGAAGGCAAACTGGAGGCTGGGGGAATGTCAACCTTGACAGATAGAGTGAATTTGGTTGTGGTTGTTTCAGATGTTCTTGTCCAGTTTTGTTCTTACATCCGTTCCCTCAGATTCCTGCAACTAAACTTGGATGTACATTCCAATAAAGGTTAGGATAAATGATAACATGTCTCTGAAGTTTGACTTTTTGCACCATTACAATACTTATAGGCAACTAGTCATCGTATCATCTGCTCTCTGAAACACATGTTAATGCTCAATAGTACACATATATGCTTCTTTAATATATTTACATTATACTAAGATGCATTCATTTTCAATGGCTTTTGTCTTTAATGGCTTTTTTCCCCCTTACATTACTTTTACTTTTATACTTTAAGTAGTTTTGAAACCAGTACTTTTATACTTTAACTTGAGTAAAAAACTTGAGTTGATACTTCAAAATGTACAGGAGTATTTTTAAACTCTAGTATCTATACTTCTACCTGAGTAATGAATGGGAATACTGAAGACACTTCTGAATTTTAATAAAACAAAAAGAAAGCAAAACTTTCAAAAATGCACCTCAAGCTTTAGGTGTCCTTTCAAAAATTCAAAAACATCACCTTATTAACTTCAGAACAACATTTTGGGGAGTTTAAAACGTCATACGCAGTGACATCATTTTCCTGCCGTCACTCAAACAGTTGGGTCATATTTTCCAATCTCGGGCTGTCAATCACTTCGGCAGCAGTGGATGTCACTTTTAGCACATGATAGACATCTCATATTAGGGCATAACTTCCCCGTAAGTGCTGAACGCAGCAGGAACAAGGCCCATTAAGCCGTCCGGGTCAGAACACTTGCTTCCTCAGCAGCAGCCGAGCAGTGGAGAGGAAGTGTGACTCCGCTGCATTTATGGCCTTTTCAGCGTTTACGGGCATCTGTTAAAGAACAAAGACCTTTCATTCACATGATCAGCTTGGTTGTTAAGCATAAATAAAACTTTTTTCTTCACTCTATTTACTTTCACCCCTTTTGCGAGGCATTATTTAGTTTTATTGGCTCACAAAACGACTGTCAGCCTCGCTCGCACCTCACATCCATCATGGGATTTATCTTCTTATTACAAGCAAAACGATCTTGTTCCACTGGCAGATTTTTCTACTTATTTCAAGTGAAAATCTACTTGAAACAGGTGAAAATTGTTGTTTTTTCCAGTGATGAGTCTTGTTTTAAGTGTAATGAGATTTTTTTTACTAAAATGAGACATTTTAACTAGAAATAAGACAAATATTCTTGTTTTATTTTTGTGTTTTGATGTATTTGATGTAAGCCCAGTGGATATTTAAAGCTTACAGAAGGCTGCATTTAACTGCTGCTATGTCATTCCTGCAGTATTTCTGCAGGTGTTTTGGTCACTGCTATTATTTGTAATATATTATATTATTTGTAATCAGCACAAATTATCTGTCCCCATATGATCAATTCCACCATCCCCCCTGATTTATTTTTACAACTCGAGTACTGCTTATATGAATGAATATTTGAACAATAAGTTATATTATTATAGAGAAGTTTAGGAGTCTTACTTTCACCCTTTAGGCATTATTTAGTTTTATTGGCTCACAAAGCGACTGTCAGCTTGGCTCTCACCTCACATCCATCTCAGTTTGAGCTGCTGCGTTCAGCGCTGACGTCCTCCGGGCGTAAACAGATTACTGGCGAGGCTAATGCAGCATGCCGCAAAGTCAAGACCTTCTCCTCAACACGTGGTGAAGAAATGGAAAAAGAAATTAAACCATTGGGACGGATGTGTTACTTGATAGCCACGTCAGGTTTAGCTTCTCCACTTTCAAGGTCTGGTTTAGGATTTTAAGCTCCTGTAAATCAAAATAAAGGGGTTTGATAGATGTCAGATTTCACTTTTGGCTATGGCTCCATTTGTTTAGGCGCTAGATTCGACTGTGTAGACTTGTAGGTCTCAAGACCACTTTCTTGTGGTCTTGGTCTTGTCTCGGTCTCGACAGTGTTTGGTCTTGGTCTCGGACTCCTCTTGTTAATTTACAGTTTTGTAAAATATTTGTATTTTACATATGATTTAATGTTTTGGTGCATCTGCATGTGTCTGTATTTAATTACAGTTTTGTGTTTATAACGGCCTTGTTTGAATAAATATATGAGTAATATTTGCACATCGTTGTGATTGATTCAGCATCAGTTCATTTCAGTGATGCTGATATACGGTGTAATCTGATTACTATAATGGTAAATAATGTAATTTCAAGTTGATAATTGTATCTTTAATATTTAAAATTCAGGTTTCATCTCCAAATTCAGTCCAATTTAAATCAGTAACATTTACTATTCATTCTTTTCTGAGGTGGAGGGGGGTGTTGGAGCTGGTTATTCTGCTAGATCAGGGGTCGGCAACCCGCGGCTCTTTAGCACCGCCCTAGTGGCTCCTGGAGCTTTTTCAAAAATGTTTTGACCTTTTTTTCTTCTTTTTTTTTTCTTTTTTTCTCTTTTTTTTCTTTTTTTCTTCTTTTTCTTCCTTTTTCCTTTCCTTTTTAATCTCGATATTTCGACTTTTTTCTCAAAATTTTGACTTTTTTCTCAACATTTCGACTTTTTTCTCAACATTTTGACTTTTTTCTCAAAATTTTGACTTTTTTCTCAACATTTTGACTTTTTTCTCAAAATTTTGACTTTTTTCTCGACATTTCCACTTTTTTCTCAAGATTGTACTTCAACATTAATCTTGACATTTCAACTTTTTTCTCGAAATTTCGACTTTTTTCTCGAAGTGCATAATGAAGAAAAAATCTTCCCCCAGTTATAACTAATATAGAAACATGCAGCATGTGTTGCCTTCATTCTAAGGCTTATACAAGACTTTTCATTTTTTGCGGCTCCAGACATATTTGTTTTTTGTGTTTTTGGTCCAATATGGCTCTTTCAACATTTTGGGTTGCCGACCCCTGTGCTAGATACTTTGGGACTAGTTAGTAGTCATGTCAATCCTTAAAAGCACTGGAGTCAATCCTCCAATAGTGTAGAAATAGCGGTAGTGCAGTCGCCACACAGATCTGATCTCAGCTGATGGATGGAAACATTTATAGTGAGTTCAACATCATCAATTCAATTCAATTCAATTCAATTAAATTTTATTTATATAGCGTCTAATACAACAGAGTTGTCTCTAGACGCTTTCCAGGGACCCATATCCAGAACATAAACCCCCGAGCAGTTATTACATAAACAATGGCAGGTAAAAACTCCCCTAGTGGGAGAAAAACCTTAAGCCAAACAGTGGCAAGGAAAAACTCCCCTTTAGGAGGGATGAAACCTTGAGCAGGACCAGGCTCATCAGGGGGGACCCTCCTGCCGAGGGCCAGACTGGTGGGTCAGGGACGGCAACAGCACAGCAGGCAGGTGGAAGCAGCAACGGGATGACCAGGAGTGGGGACCGCAGGCCAGCACGCAGCTCCCGAAGCTCCGGCCCAATCAGCAAGTCCCAGGTTGGGGTGCAGGGTCAGGAAAAGACTTGTGCTCCGTAATGCAAGCTACAAGCCACCCACGGCCACCTGCAGGACAAAAGAGAGAAAAGGGAGGAGAAGGGGGGGCCAGCAACGGGATGACCAGGGGTGGGGACCGCAGGCCAGCACGCAGCTCCCGAAGCTCCGGCCCAATCAGCAAGTCCCAGGTTGGGGTGCAGGGTCGGGGAAAGACTTGTGCTCCGTAATGCAAGCTACAAGCCACCCACGACCACCTGCAGGTTCCGGTGTCCGGCAAAGGATGCTGCAACATGGACAAAAGAGAGAAAAGGGAGGAGAAGGGGGGGCCAGCACAAGAAACCACAGGAGCGACTCTGACACACTAAAGTTTACACTACCTAGAGATTTACCAACACCAGCTAGAGGTTTACTAAACACTAACTATAGGCTTTACTAAACAGAAATGTTTTAAGTTTAGTTTTAAAGGTGGAGGTGGTGTCAGCCCCCTTAACCCAGATTGGAAGTTGGTTCCATAGTAGTGGCGCCTGATAGCAGAACGCCCGCCCTCCAAATCTACATTTAGATACTCTAGGAACTACAAGTAAACCTGCACTCTGAGAACGGAGAGCTCTGACAGGAACATAAGGCACTATCAGGTCTTGCAAATAATGCGGAGCTAAGCCGTTTTGGGCTTTATACGCAACTAATACAATTTTAAATTGGATTCTGAATTTTACGGGTAACCAATGGAGCGACTTCTCTGTGTTATTGAGCTGCAGTTGAAAACAAGCTCATATGGAAACTAGCTGAACCAGGATGATGTTCTACAATCACACAGGATCAGGACATTACTAGGTTTGTTTTTAGTCTCGGTCTTGATCTGAACTAGTCTTGGTCTTGATACTCTCTGGTCTTGGTCTCAGTTTAGGAGGTCTTGACTACAAGTCTACTCTTGTGTGAGATTCAGTTCATTTTAAGCAACTTTTCAACTTTTAGCTGCAAAAACCACCATTTTCGTTGCAAGCAGCACATTCATCTCTGTAAATGTTGCTCTCTGGGTCACCAAAGTTGTAAAAGCAATTTAACATCCACCTCCGAACCTAACATTTAGTTCTGCATCTGAAACAGTCAAGCTGACCCGACAAAGTCATCAGACGCCGAGAAAAAGCAGGTTCGTTGTTCGTTGGCGTGACGAAGGCGTCGACAGGAGTCGACCCAGAGTCTCCTTTCAAGCTCCAGTGTACGGTTAATGTTTGATGATAAAGGTCTGTTCTGAACTCAGTTGCTGATTCAAATCGTAGTTGAACCTTTTTAAACGACACATTAAAGCGGATGTTATCTAAAAGCATCAGAGATGCTCGTGGAGCGTCTGAAGTTTGCAGCCGACTACATTTGTTTTTTTATTTTTTTAAAAAACAAGATGCAGGACAAAATTGATGGAACGTTGTGTTTCTGTGAAAGGAATCAGTTTATGGAACAATCTGAATAAAGAAAACAGAGAATCCAAATCAAACATTACATTCAAAAGTACAATTAAAGCCTGTATGTTAAGTAAATATAATGAAATATGTTAGTTGAGTTTGATTGACATACCCATAGACGGCGGTAATTTTATTTTATTTTAATTTTATTTTATTTTAGTTTTTTTATTCACTTAGTTGTTGTTTTTTATTATTAGTATTTTTAATTTATGTTATTTGTGAAGTTATTTATTGGAAAAAGGGGCAGATCAGATAAGATTCTTCTTCTTTCTGCTCCCTTTTCATTCACAATTTAAGAACATTTGTATTTGTATTTGTATTGAATTATTATTATTATTTTTTTAATGAAATAAAGAATAAAATGAAATTAAATTTAAAAGGATCCCCATTAGCTGACGCCAAAACGAAAGCTAGTCTTCCTGGGGTCCAGACAATAAAATAGAAAATCAAACATACAATCTAAATTCACAAAGTACATTTAAAAAAATAAAAATAAAATTACAAATAAGAAATAAAGAAAAACATCAAAATCATATATAATTTGATGTATTGATCTCACTCAATCCGATACGCTATATGTTGTTAAGGTGATGACAACAAATACGTTCCTTGTCTTTGTTTCAAATCAGCCTTTTTCTTTTGATGTCACGAATCTCACCTGGAAGGGTTTTCCAACATGCAACTGATCTATAAAGTTCTGTCCTCTTCATACAGTCAGACTTAAGTCAGGGGAACATAATCCCACCACTATTCGCCCCTCGAGTGTTATATGAATGAATATTTGAACAATAAGTTATATTATTATAGAGAAATTTAGGAGTCTGAGTGTTAATAATTCTATACCAGGGGTCGGCAACCTAAAATGTTGAAAGAGCCATATTGGACCAAAAACACAAAAAAACAAATATGTCTGGAGCCGCAAAAAAAAAGTCTTGTATCAGCCTTAGAATGAAGGCAACACATGCTGCATGTTTCTATATTAGTTATAACTGGGGGAAGATTGTTTTTTTATTATGCACTTCGAGAAAAAAGTCAAAATGACGAGAAAAAGTCAAAATGTTGAGAAAAAAGTCAAAATTTCGAGAAAAAAGTCTTAATGTCAAGATTAATGTTGAAGTACAATCTTGAGAAAAAAGTCGAAATGTCGAGAGAAAAGTCAAAGTTTCGAGAGAAAAGTAAAGATTTCGAGAAAAACGTTGAAATGTCCAGAAAAAAGTTGAAATGTCCAGAAAAAAGTCGAAATGTTGATATTAAAAAGGAAAGGAAAAAGGAAGATGAAAAGAGAAAAAAAGAAAAAAAAGGAAAGAAAGGGAAAAAAAGGAAAAAAAAGAAAAAGAGAAGAAAAAAATCAGAATCAGAATCAGAATGAGGTCTATTTGGCACTTTAGAAAAACAATGTATTTGACTTCAGATACACCGGCGGCGACACAGATGGTATTATGCGCCTGTTTTCCAAGGTAACACTGGGATAGGGAAAAAAGTCAAAATGTTGATATTTAAAAGGAAAGGAAAAAGGAAGAAAAAAAGAGAAAAAAAGGGAAAAAAAAAGGTCAAACATTTTTCAAAAAGCTCCAGGAGCCACTAGGGCGGCGCTAAAGAGCCGCATAGGGCTCTGGAGCCGCGGGTTGCCGACCCCTGTTCTATGGAGATATAATACATTAGTAGATATCCTCAACCTTCAGCCAGGAGAGACGTTCATGCATTTCTGCAACACTCGTTCTTGGAGAACAACCAAGAACAAGTCCTGCAGCCTTGTTTTGAGCCACTTGTAGTCTTTTTAGAAGACTGTTGGATGCAGCAGACCAAACAACTGAACAGTAATCAAATGACACAAAACCAATGAACTAACAACTTGACGAAACAACCGTGTGTTGAGAAATGGTGCACATTTACGGGTTACGGCAACAGCTCTGCCCATTTTGGATGTGAATCAGACCATGATGACAGTGACTACGTTTACATGCAGTCAAAATTCGGGTTATTGCTAATATTCCGGTTACTGAAACATTCAGAATATTCCGTTTACATGGTGATTAATCATTCGGGATATCTGGATCAAACCAGCGACGCACGGAGAGCATGATGACGCAATTACCGTCATTTCCGCTTCTTCTTCCTGTATCCAAATTCAAAACAAATGCTGCTTCGCACAACTTTTCGCTCACCTTCTTTTAAATCTCCATATCCCGGTACTTTCTACCGTCTACAAATGCAGAAATGTTCATATCCTTCATTAATTTATAAAGTGATTAGTCTCCTCCTCACTCCAAAAGTTCGGCGTGGTCTTGCGTTTCTCCGTGTTTATAAGAACTTCCTGGACTCAAAAGACCAGGATTCCTTGTGAACAGAACATGTGCATAAAACAAATTCATGTTCCGCTTGATGGGGATATTCCGTTTGGCGTTTACATGACCCAATATTCGGGTTTTTAAAAACCCGAATATGAGCAAATTCGGGTTATTCAAAGGGGTTATTGGTGTTTAGATGGCCGTGCAAATTCAGGTTATTATTTTATTGACAATATTATTGACAATATTCGGGTTTTAAAAGGGTTATTGATGCATGGAAACTCAGTCAATGTACAATCCATCCAAAGTCCAAGAAGCTTCACAGTTTTTTACATGCCTCTTATTTCCCCCTGCAGGTGTGTCTGCTGGAGTGTGAGGGCCACGCCTCCTCCTCCCTCACCTGGGAGGTGTGTAAACGCGCCGTGAAGCTGTCCGAGGGCGGCGCGCTGCTCAAGAGGGCGGGAGAGGAGCTGGGTCTGACCCCCGACGCCCTGAACTCGGCTGCAGAGGAAGAGGACGAAGGTCAGGACGAAGGTCAGGACGAGGCGGCTCCGGGGCCTCGCCGCGGCCAGTACGACCCGGCGCCGCTGGCGTCCTGGGAGGACGGCGAGAGCGACGAGGACAGGAGCCCGAGGGACGTGGAGGGCGACGGCCCGCAGGACGACGGCCCTGAGGGCCTGGCCTTGTCCAAACGCTTCGGCGGCTTTCAGAGGGGCCGCCACGGCTACAGGAAGCTGGTGGGCTCGGCCCCGAGGCCCCTACAGAAGCGGTACGGCGGCTTCATAGGCGTCCGCAAGTCTGCCCGCAAGTGGAACAGTCAGAAGCGGGTGAACCAGCTGCTCAGGCAGTACCTGGGCATGAGGAGCAGCCGCAGCGGCAGGTTCAACGCCCAGCTGTGGCGGCAAAACAAACTGTGACGCCGTCGTCACAGACGCCCACACCCCCCCCGTCTTTTTTCAGCCGCTCCTTTGGTTCGAACTGTGACGTCGTGATCAGAACAGCAAACATCTCTCCGCACCGCTCTCTGTACCTCTAAGTAACTACCCATGTTTTGACCGTGATGTCCCTCTTATTATTATTATGATTATTATTATGATTATTATTATATTTATGATTATAATACGCATTAACGTCACCATTCTGTGAAATAAAAAGAATTAGAGATGTGCAACTGAATATATTTTTGTGTGTCTGTAAAATAAAAAGGGGCCAAATGAGATTGGAAAAGTCGTCGACTGTGAGATTTCTGACACTTTCACACACGTCTGGATCCTGGCAAGTTCACTTTCTATTAGTGATGTTCGATACCACCGATTTCCTTTCCGATCCGATATTGAGTAAAATTCAGGCTTGTATCCGATTCAATACATTCATTACATAGGCGTAATATATATATATGTATATTCAATACACAATCATTGTGCAAATACACCTAATGTGCTGTAAAACTTTTAAAAATGTCTGTATTTTAGATTATTTTAGATAGTTTAAGAATACAAGACATCAAAGTCACTTATTTAAATTTGATGAATATGTACTTGCCCAAACAATGTTGCCATAAATGAGATAAGGATAAATTAAACTATAATAAAGAGTAACGAGACAAGCCTGATGGACCAAACCTCTGATTCTTCTGATGATACCAAGGGATCTAGAGATTTTGTTAGTTACAGAATGTATATGCTCTTTCCAGGACAAATTCCCATCCACAAAGACACCTAGAAATTTGGTGGATGAAACCTGATTGATTGTAATACCACCAATAGAAATCTTAGCTTTTTGCGGACAATATTTTTTGTTTTTACTTGCAAATACAATAAAATTAGATTTATTAACATTTAACGACAACTTATTTGCAAGGAACCATTTTGAAAGCATTGCTATACCAGAATTAGCTTGCTCAATAAGTGAATCAAAATTTCTGTGAGTTAGTATCAAATTGGTATCATCAGCAAATAAGATTGGTGTAAAGGATGAAGATACAGTAGCCAGGTCATTTACATAAATGAGAAATAAAAGGGGTCCTAGTATTGATCCCTGAGGGACTCCGTCAGAATTTTAAAGTCAGAAGTACAATTATATACATATATTTGTATATATGTATGTGTATATATATATATATATATATATATATATATACATAATATAATTATACTGAGGTAGCAGCATCATTTACAATATAGCCGAGCTGTTAGAACAACAGAAAAACCAAAGGTGTTTCCATCACTAAAAAAGATCCAAAGTAAAATAATAAAACCATTAAAGTAAATAAGAGAATAATAAACAAAAATAATAAAAGTAGTTCCTACCAGCAGTGTGTCATTTAGACAAAATCTGAATAGTTTAGTTCAGTTTACTTTCCTCTGTATTCCTGTTAATGATATACATTACCACAAATAACTGAAGTATCAAAAGTATTGATATTTTAGTTTGAGAATCGATTTTATAGCATAGATCTGGTATCGGAAGTATGGATGGTTCAGTATTGATCCGCACATCACTACTTTCTACTTAAAAAAAAAAAAGATTTGAGACAAAACTAATCTAATGCAGATAATTATATGTTTTAAATGAGGACTTTTTCAAACGTTGAAGCAGAAACCAGTAATTAAATTGGAATTGGACCAGAAATGTAAATGTGGGAAGAACATTGTGGGATTAGCCAGCCACAACCTGCCCGTGGCTTTTAGAAGAATCCAATAGTCTGTCTGGAGAAACTTAATCAATTAAACACAATGAAGGTAAAATTGCTTTTCTGAACTTTCTAAACTCGACAAAACTTCTTGGGCACTGCCAAAACTTTCCTTTCACTTTTTCTATTGTGTTCAGATTTGGGCCATTATGTGGAAGTGATGAGTTTGTGTTGATCCCGACGGCGGCTCAACACCGCCCTCTAGTGGTCGAGGTCGGGACCGCTGCTGGGGTACCGACCTCTTTCATGTCACTTTATCGACCTATCCCGGTCTGAGTAGCCAAAAACTGTACTCAAGTAAAAGTACTGTTACTTCAGAATAATTAAATAATTACTTGAGTAAAAGTAAAAAAGTACTTGGTGAAAAAACTACTCAAGTACTGAGTAACTGTTGAGTAATGTCTGATTAAATTTTTTTAACACAACCATTCAAACAGACAAAAGTACAAAATAATCATCTTCAGGCAAATTAAATCAATGAAATAATAAAATAAATTAAAATTAATAAAAAATAAAAAAATTGCTTAAATTAAAATAATCTTAAAGTAAATTCAAGTACTTTAATAAATAATAAAATAATAACACAATAAAAAATAAATTAAGCACAAGTAGCACAAAATTTCAAGCCTTTGTACTTTTCTTTTTTAACCAGGCAGAACTAGAACAAACATGAACTCATATAAACTCAGTGTGTGTTTGAGTCTGTGTAAATGTGACAAAACATGCAAAAACAAACATTTTTCCCAAAGAATCACCCAGTGATGTCATGAGATTGACGCGTACGTGGATAAAAGGGATAAAAGAAAAGTAACAGCTCAACATAAGCCTAATGTAGCGGAGGAAGAGGAACAGTTTCTTCTTCACAAATCTACTCAAGTAAAAGTAAAAAGTATAGTGATTCAAAACTACTCCTAAAAGTACAACATTTCCCTAAACTTACTCAAGTAAATGTAACGGAGTAAATGTAACTCGTTACTACCCACCTCTGCCGGTATGAGACATCAAACATAAATATGTGATGGTAAAGGTATGGCAGAAATGATGAATTATCATTGTATAATAACTTTAAAAGCTTATAATCATAATTCTGCCACTGAAAAACACAAAATGTTGATGAAACACACTGGTTCTGGTTTACAACTCGTTCAACTTGGGAACCAGCTGAGAACCGGTTTGCTTTTCCACAGCTCAGGAGCTAAGGGGAGCCACGTCACTTACATTTTCTCACCCGGGGTCTGATTTCACCGAAGTGCACGAAGCGGGAAGCTGCCCGAGTCCCCCGGCTAACCATCCTTAAACTGTCCCTCTTCAATACGAAGAATTAGTCCAGGTTTGATTTGGATTCGGTCTTGATTTCTAGGGATTAATACCCACAGATGCAGAGGAAACTATTTCTACACCCCGGTGCATCTCGGCATGCAGCGTGGTGTTAAAGGGAAAGTTTCGTTTTTTACAACCTGGACCTTATTTCTGGCATTTTTTATGGTCGTATACTCACCCAGGCAAGTTTGGTGTCATTTGGAGTCCTTCGGAAGATATTAGGAGTTTTTTGCGAGCCGCTTATCCATATAACGGTAGTGAACGGGGCACAGCGGGACACAGACGATGCAGCGTCTAAATAACACAAATGATTGCCGCGAAACTTCATTTCTTTTATGAATCACTAGATCTGCTTCCAGGACCTGTTGTCTACATCCGGGGCGCTGTGTGTAACAAATAAATCAGTTTGTAAACAAGACCTCTGAACTCATGACGTCATCTCTGTGCGCGCGTCCGAGACAGCGCTCTGTGTACAGCTGGAGTTCACTACTGTTAGTTATTTGAAGATGGCCAGAAGCAGATCTAGTGATTCATAAAATAAATGAACGAGTTTCGCGGCAATAATGTGTTATTTAGACGCTGCATCGTCTGTGTCCCGCTGTGCCCCCATTCGCTACCATTATATGGATAAGCGGCTCGCACAAAACTCCTAATATCTTCCGAAGGACTCCAAATGACACCAAACTATACCATAAATTCCAATTTAATACCATAAAAAATGCCAGAAATAAGGTCCAGGTTGTAAAAAACGAAACTTTCCCTTTAACGCCGGTCAATAAACACGGAGAGCTTGGCTTTAAAATCCAGTTGAACTAAATCTGCCACCGTTTTGGTTGATGTAATATTCTTGAGCAGGGGCCCTGTTGTCGTTGGTCCGGTACATTATGTACCGATGGAAATCTCACCCATCTCACGAGAGATAATTGTCAAATATTGTAAGTTTATAAGTGAGTAAAGTTAATTCATGGAGCTATTTTCAAAGATTAAAGGCCAGGTGTTTCAAAACAAGAAGCACAAGACAGCACGTGTGAAGGGAATTAAAGCCTCATGAAAGGAGGAGGCTGCCCCTGGTGTCCAACACGAGGAAGCACTTCTTGTTGGCTTGTTTTCTTTTAATCTCAATCGCTATAAAAGCCGACAATAATGCAAGAAAGTTCTGCATTTACTTGTTTCTACGTTCATGCGTTCGACAAAGATGGATTACCGTATTTTCTGGACTATAAGCCGCTACTTTTTTCATACGTTTTGAACCGTACGGCCTAAACAAATGTGCAGCTATTCTGTGGATTTTTCTTCCACCGCTCGGGGCGCTCTAACCGAAATAAGAATCAAAACTAAGACAAAATAAATGCAAAGAAGAATACGCTACTTCTTTTTTAGCAGATAGAAGTAGAAGCAGATTTCAAACAGATAAATAAATACTGGTTATTTTCTCTTGGTTCTGTCCCGTTTTAATCAGCAAAGTTGCTGCCGTGTTAAAATAATAATAATAATAATAATAATAATAATAATAAGCTTTATTTGTATAGCACCTTTCCAAACACAGTTACAAGGTGCTTTTACAAAGCAGAATTAAAAGGCAGAATCCAAAAAAATGACAAAAATATAAAAACATAAGAACATAGAAATACAATAAAACATTAGAAAATAATAACATTGGATATTATAGAGTACATTATTAGATGTTAAGTAAAAGCACATTTAAAAAAGTGTGTTTTTAAAAGAGATTTAAAAATGGACAGAGATGTGGCTCGCCTGATCTCCTCCGGCAGGTCAAAGGTAAAAGACACTGTTAGGAAAGGATCTATTTAGGTACAAACATGTACATCATTTACAGTTCAAAATCCTTCTGTACATGTAGTAAATATCTAATCTAACAACATAAATATCTGCAGCTTGCATATCTTTTTTTTTTAAATAGAGCGGATGCGGCTTGTATGCAGGTGCGGCTTGTATATCTTTTTTTTTTTTTTTTTTTTTAAATAAAGCGGATGCGGCTTGTATGAAGGTGCGGCTTATAGTCCAGAAAATACGGTCTGTGAGTTTAGCATTCATTTGAGACCACAAGTCTGACATTTATGTAAATATAGAGTCGTCTAGTGTTCCTATAGTGGATTGTTGTGCAGGAAGAAAGACATGAGAACGAAAAGCATCGAAAATTCTCAGTGCTTTTTATTGTGTTTGACAATATAATTCCTCTAATAGAAACACCTTTCCCCCCCAAACACCGCCGTGACGCCGCCGCCTGGCGGGCGCCGACGCGCGGGCAGGAAGGCAAAACGATTTGGTGGAAGGAGCTTGGTTGAGTCGAACCAAATGTAGCTTATTCTTGTGAGATAATATTCCAACAAAGTGCCAAAAGACATTTAAAAAAAAAAAAAAAAAAAACCTGCCCGATTCACGAGCTAAACGAGACGATTAAGAAAAAAAGAATAAAGAAAGGGTATAAAATACATAACACTCAATATAATGCACATCATATAACCACTGTGTCACCACTGGAAGAAAGACTGGAATAAAGAAGAGTAGCAGTCTAGTGGGAGGAGCTAACGGGTCTCTGGGTAAAAGGCAGGGGCGTCAATTGGGTATGAAGGTACGGCAGCCGCCACACCTCGGCTTCAGGGGAAAATGTAAATGTTTGTTTTTTTAAATACATTTATGGAATTACTCTGTCTATTTGTATTGATTATTCTATTATTTAATACATATAAAATAACTACAAATGCAAATCAGAACAACAAGATCGATTTCACAAGTTATTACACTGCAAAACCTCAAAATCTTAACAAGAATATTTGTCTTATTTCTAGTAAGATGTCTAATTTTTAGTAAAAAAAATCTCATTACATTTAAGACAAGACTCAAAAACTCAAAAAACAACAATTTTCACCTGTTTCAAGTAGATTTTCACTTAAAATAAGTAGAACATTTTTTCTGCTTGTAATAAGAAGATAAATCTTGTCTCACTGGCAGATTTTTCTACTTATTTCAATTGAAAATTTACTTGAAACAGGTGAAAATGGTCAAATAAGTTATTTTTCTGGCGATGACTCTTGTTTTAAGTGTAATGAGACTAAAAATGAGACATTTTAACTAGAAATAAGACAAATATTCCTGCTAAGATTTTGAGTTTTTGCAGTGAGCGAGACTGCATTTGAAAAAGTTCCAATTTTCTTGACCACACAGATTAGCTACATAGCAGACTTCTGTGATGAATATTTGCTGGACGTGTTGATTGATACTCTAGTTAAGTTCTGTGACTCGTAACCTTGCCATACCTTAGCTTCCACTGAATTGACGCCACTGGTAAAAGGGGCGGGGCCTATGGGTAAAGGGGCGGGGCTTGGGCAGGGCACGTCACATGGTCAAAGGCAGTCAACAGCACCGTCGCATACTTCATTTTGCAGGATCAACTTACAAAGATGCACAAAAGTCCGTTTCATCCTTTCGGGAGGAAACGTGACGAATCGAAGAAACAAACAAAAGAAGAAACCAACACAATAAAGAAGTTGTTTTCTGGACCGCGTCCAGCTTTATATTCTCTTTGTTTAGTAAAGTCTGTGTTCACGCTCGTGCTAGTCCGGGAAGCGCTGGCAGGCTTTCTTCCAGCGGCAGGCCGTGCACCACTGGTCCTTCCGCTCCACGCCGTAAACCTTGCGGCACTTCTTGGCCTCGCCGCGCCCCTTCCTGGAAAAGAGAGAGATAAAATCATCTATCCATCCATCCATCCTCCATTCATCCATCCATCCATCCATCCATCCTCCATTCATCCATCCATCCATCCATCCATCCATCGTCACGAACCGGGCTGCACGGCCATGACAAAGAGGGAGACGCAACACAAGGAAAGCCAATCAAAAATGGTTTTTATTAAATACCAAATAATAAACCTAAAAGAAGAACCTTAATTAAATATGGCGTGTGTAGTCAGTAGATCAGTGGTGTAAGTGAATGCATGCGGGAAACAATGTGGGTGTATGTGTGTAAGGTGTAAAACTAAAGCAAACCCAAACCACAAACAAAATGCTGCATCAGGGATGAGAGAGAGAGGAGAAGTGAGCAGCCAGAGCTTTAAAGGCTCATTGAACACAGGTGCTGCCACTTCTCTGATGACCCTCAGCCCCTCCTGCAAGGGACTAGACCAGCCACAAGGCAAAGAGGGTCGTCACACCCCCCCCCCCCCCCCCCCCCCATAAGACGAGGGTCCCAGGACCTCCAGCCCCAAACAACAACACCTGCCTATAAGAAGAGAAAAAAAAACCATAAACCACATGCAGGCAATATTAAAACTGGAGCCCGCTACAATGCATCTGCTACCACATTAACACGGCCTTTAATGTGTCGGATGTCCAGGTCGTAAGACTGGAGGAACAATGACCACCTAAGTAGCCAATCAACCCAAACAGTATGGGAGGGCACGTCACCAAACAGACATGATACCTCAAAATCATCGCTTCAAACGCCAAAGCCTGCGCTGTTGGCAAATGTCTAAAAAGGCTCTTCAAGTTCTTGAGGGTCTCTGAATTTCTCAGCCGACCAGACAATAAACCCTCATCAGGCTCAAACACAGCCTCACCTCCACACATCAGAAAACTCACCCACTGTGTCAGCAATCAAAACAGGACTCTCCCCCATTGACTCCTGCTGGACAGCACTGGATGGACTAGCAGAGTGAGCATAGTAGGGTTTCAGCAGATTCACATGGAACAGTTTTTCAGGGGACAAAACAAACAAGTCCGGCACACAAACGTCCGGGACACACAACCAACATCCGGGACACCCAAGTCCAGACACGGTCCTGTTGCAAACTGGACCATGATGGCAGTTGCGCGTTCAAAAACAAAGGGAAAAGGTTAACCCAAAAGTAATGAAACAAAAGGAGTTGGAGATCCCAGCCAAAAAGAACAAAAGAAGGGTCAGCACAGGGCCAGCCACGCAATGGGCCGTCGGACCACGCACTTTCCCCACTAAATACGAAAAACCAAGGTAAACCTATAACCAAACAAAACCGATAACAGGACTACCGGCAATCTCCAACTCAAACTAAAATAAGAAAACTCTTCCCATGTTACAAGGATGCGCACAAGAAACACCTGCCCTTTCAATCAGCACTCTGAACGCAGGACAAACCTCCAACTGAACAACAGCCAAACTAAAGAACAAAATTAACTTTCCTATTCAAACTGCATCTCCCAAACACAGGGTACACTGGACAGTGGACATCACCATAGCTGATGCCATGCACTCAAACAAATCCCCAAATCAATTAGGGCACCAAACAGCCTGAAACAAATCAAACCTTGGACGAGCCCCCACTTGTCACGAACCGGGCTGCACGGCCATGACAAAGAGGGAGACGCAACACAAGGAAAGCCAATCAAAAATGTTTTTTATTAAATACCAAATAATAAACCTAAAAGAAGAACCTTAATTAAAGGAGCCGTCTGTAAGAAATGGCCAAAACTGGTACTGCAGTCACTTTCAAAATATTGTTGAGCGGCGTGTACCTCCCCCTCCTCCCCCCGACCAGAGGTTGCCAGGTAGGCTGCAGAATGCAGCAGGAACGTAGGCTGCCATGGCTGCGATAATTAGAGCCGAGCTGGCAACCCGGATGCCGAAACAATACTGACTTGGTGATTGGGAGATAGGTGGAGGGTGGAGCTTCAGAAACAATACTGACTTGGTGATTGGGAGATAGGTGGAGGGTGGAGTTTCAGAAACAATACTGACTTGGTGATTGGGAGATAGGTGGAGGGTGGAGCTTCAGAAACAATACTGACTTGGTGATTGGGAGATAGGTGGAGGGTGGAGCTTCAGAAACAATACTGACTTGGTGATTGGGAGATAGGTGGAGGGTGGAGCTTCAGAAACAATACTGACTTGGTGATTGGGAGATAGGTGGAGGGTGGAGTTTCAGAAACAATACTGACTTGGTGATTGGGAGATAGGTGGAGGGTGGAGTTTCAGAAACAATACTGACTTGGTGATTGGGAGATAGGTGGAGGGTGGAGCTTCAGAAACAATACTGACTTGGTGATTGGGAGATAGGTGGAGGGTGGAGCTTCAGAAACAATACTGACTTGGTGATTGGGAGATAGGTGGAGGGTGGAGCTTCAGAAACAATACTGACTTGGTGATTGGGAGATAGGTGGAGGGTGGAGCTTCAGAAACAATACTGACTTGGTGATTGGGAGATAGGTGGAGGGTGGAGCTTCAGGCCAAAACAAAAAATGACAACATAAACATCAGTTGAGGGCTGCAACTCCTCTTTTTAAACTGGAATATCCTGGCTTGAGTGCTGTTGTCAGTGACATAAGTATTTGAAATGAACATGATTTTTAAATGTCTGTTGACATACCGGGGTAATTTTATGATTCGTTTTATTATTGCTCTTACATACAGCTCCTTTAAGTATGGCGTGTGTAGTCAGTAGATCAGTGGTGTAAGTGAATGCATACGGGAAACAATGTGGGTGTATGTGTGCAGGGGTAGGCAATTCCGGTCCTCGAGGGCCGGTGTCCTGCATGTTTTAGATGTTTCCCTGCTTTAACACACCTGATTCTAATTAATCATCGTCATCAGCTTGTCATCCAGGGCTGCACAATTCTGTTAATGACACAGGTACTTTTATCACGGTGTGCTGAAGCAGGGTAACATCTAAGACATGCAGGACACCGGCCCTCGAGGACCGGAATTGCCTACCCCTGGTGTAAGGTGTAAAACTAAAGCAAAACCAAACCACAAACAAAATGCTGCATCAGGGATGAGAGAGAGAGGAGAAGTGAGCAGCCAGAACTTTTTAAAGGCTCATTGAGCACAGGTGCTGCCACTTCTCTGATGACCCTCAGCCCCTCCCACTGCTACCTGCAAGGGAGAAGACCAGCCACAAGGCAGGAAGGCAAAGAGGGTTGTCACACCGTCCATCCATCCATCCATCCATCCATCCATCCATCCATCCATCCATCCATCCATCCATCCATCCATCCATCCATCCATCCATCCATCCATCCATCCATACCTGAAGGAGCAGTGGCTGCGTGAGGGTGAAGCGCTGACCGGCTGCAGCCGGTTCTGCTGGAGCCATTGTTCCCCGACGCTGACGGAGCGGCAGCGAGGTTTCACCATCTGCAGAGACGACCGTGTTAACGATGAAAGAGGAGAGGAGTGGGGAGAGGGGGGGCTGACGGTGCCGGGACGACCTCCACCAGGTCAGAGACCTGAGACACCCACCTGAGTGTTGCTGTGGCCGGAGATGGAGGCGACGGAGGCGACGGAGGCGACGGGGGTCCAGCTCTGGCTGCAGGGGCTTCTGGGAGCCACCGACACCTGGACAGGGTTGCAGGCCTGGAGGAGACGGAGACACCACACATGTTCACCATCACAGAGGACCATCCACCCTGAAGGACGCGGTGTAGCCGGCTTCATCCCGCCATCGCTGCGGCAGAGACGAGGACGCCACCGAGGACGTTTCAGGGGTTATATATTAGGGCTGGGGATCGATTCAAATGTCAAGAATCGATTCGATTCCGATTCTTAAGATTCAGAATCGATTATCAAGATTTGATTTGATTCGATTCGATTCCAATATTGATTTGGGTTAGTGTTATTAAAACTGTTTTTTGAGCTGTTGCATGAATTATATGACTGTAGTTCTGCAAAATATTACTACTAGTATTATATTGAGATTAAACAGCAAGTATTGTCAGCTAATGATGCTGTAAGGACCAATCAGCTCCCAGAATGCTGATAGAACTGCTTTCAGAAACATCATGTGGGTCAGAATTACCAAACAGATCCAGGGAGGAAACAGAGACGGATTAAATCGGTTTTATTTTTTCCCACATTCCGTTTTTATTTGTTCCATTTTCGGTCTATTTTGGTTTTTAACTTTTGAGCATTTGGTTTTTAGCATTTTTTGCAAATGTAACCCCAAGACAGTTTATAAAGTAATGAAATATAGACAATTTATGCAATTATAACCTAACACTTTAATGTTTTCATACCTTTAAACATATTTAAAGGCAAAAACATGGCACCAGTTATTCTCGTGTCCAACAAAACATTCCTTTTTTGGGGATAAACCAAAAAATAACCAAAAGTTGTAATGTAATGATGAAAAAAAAAAAAAACATAAAATAAATAAATAAAAGAAAAAAAGAAAAAAAATACCCCCCCCCCCAAAAAAAAAATCGATCTTTAGACATATGAATCGATTTTTCTGAATTAATATGAGAATCGATTTAGAATTGGGAAATCGATTTTTTCAACACAGGCCTATTATATACAAACAAGAGCCGGCGGTGTGACGACCCGGGAAACCGTGATGAAGCCGAATCTGCCCCCCTCCCCGCTTATATGAAGTAGAGCCAGAAATATGGAGGGAAATATAACGTACAAAGGAGGCTGATGATCATTTCAGAGGCTCCTCGCCGCCACCTTTCACCTGCTTCCACGACCTCAAAAGTTGCAAAAATAAAACTGGTTGTTCTTCTTATCGGCTAAAGAGGCGACTTGTTGCAGAAATAATCTCCGCTCGGTCGGTTCCTCCGACCGGCGGCTGCAAACAACTCAAATGCCACACAGTTACTAGAGCAGGGATATTCAACTGGCGGCCCGCGGGCCACTAGCGGCCCGCCAGGAGCTTTTATGTGGCCCCTGGTCATCTTTTAAAAAAAGGGGGGAAAGTAGTTAGTGTTGTCCCGATCGATCGGCCGCCTGATCGGCGGCGGCCGGCGTCACTTCCGGTCGGCGGCCGACGGTGGCTTACAAAGTAAGCGAAACTAACATGGTTTACATATCGCATTTTGTTAATTAATAAAAGTTTAAGATGCTTGGTAGCCTTTTCAGTTGGTTAATGATTCATTGAGTGTTTGTACATGTTAATCTCTGTTGGAGATGTGTTTTACTACTTCAGATTTTTTGCCAGTTTTGCACAGTGATAATGTTTGTCACATTATTTGTTATTAACCTCCGTTTATAGAGGACTTGTTTACATCATTAGACTTCTAGGATTGGCCTGACATTTTTTTTCATTTGAATCTTTAAATGAGGACTTTGCATTTCAGATGAACTTCTAAGCCTCCTATAATTTCATGCGATTGTTTTGTTTTGCTGATATAATGCACAGATGTGTCATAAATAAAGGAGCTTATGGTTAATATTTTGGTTCCTTATTTATAACATCAAACTGGCTACGATGGACTGAAATGCTTGTGCTCAATGCTTGATATAATATTAAAATAAGGAAATCTTGGTGGAAAGTGGTGCTTTGTCATTAAAGTAGGTCAATATCAACGTCATTAAGTTTGCACAATGCATGGTTTCAAAATGAACTTGCATTCAAAATAATATTTCTTTATCTGAATATTATATTTAACATTCACAATTACTAAATCTGGAGACAATTAATACATAATTAATATGTAAACTAGACAGATATATCCTCCTGCTCATCTTTGTGCACAAATCTATTATATATACATAAATCTTCGTCTTTGAGTGCAAAATATATTTTGAAAACCCCCAAATTTTCCGTGTTTCAGTGTGGCCCTCTCCATACTGTGTTTTGGCAGATGTGGCCCCCGGCCTAATCTAGTTGAATATCCCTGTACTACAGAGGTATGTAGTAACGAGTTACTTTTACTCCGTTACATTTACTTGAGTAAGTTTTGGGAAAAGTTGTACTTTTAGGAGTAGTTTTGAATCACTATACTTTTTACTTTTACTTGAGTAGATTTGTGAAGGAGAAACTGTTACTCTTACTCCGCTACATTAGGCTACGTTGAGCTGTTACTTTTCTTTTATCCCTTTTATCCACGTACGCGTCAATCTCATGACATCACTGGGTGATTCTTTGGGAAAAATGTTTGTTTTTGCATGTTTTGTCACATTTACACAGACTCAAACACACACAGAGTTTATATTAGTTCATGGGCTTGTTCTAGTTCTGGTTAAAAAAGAAAAGTACAAAGGCTTGAAATTTTGTGCTACTTGTGCTTAATTTATTTTTTTATTCTGTTATTTTATTTTTTATTATTTATTACAGTACTTGAATTTACAGCTATTTTTTATTTTTTATTAATTTTAACTTATTGTATTATTTTATTAATTTAATTTACCTGAAGATGATTATTTTGTACTTTTGTCTCTTTGAATGGTTGTGTTAAAAAAATAAATCAGACGTTACTCAACAGTTACTCAGTACTTGAGTAGTTTTTACTTTTACTTGAGTCATATTATTCTGAAGTAACAGTACTTTTACTTGAGTACAATTTTTGGCTCCTCTACCCAGCTCTGCTGTACTAGAGGCTCCTTGTGGGGCCGCCCAGGCTGCCCCTACTTCCCCCCACCAGTCCCAGACAGACGCAGACAGGACAGAAGATAAATAAGTAAATATCTAAAATGTCAACAGATAACGAGCCGTGCAGGGTTGACCCCGGGCGGTGACGGGGGGGAGTGGGTGTCTCGATTAGGCCACGCCAGTCTACCGCCACGGGCAGCCCTGACCCACGATTCAACCCGAGACCAGCGTAAAAGTGTGTCCTCTGACGTCCTCACATGTCGGGGACTCGTGAACCGCCAAAAAAGAGACGACTCCAGAAAAGTGTCTCGTCCTCGCCGGCGCTCAGTACTCGAGTTGTAAAAAGAATTCAGGGGGGATGGTGGATTTTATCATATGGGGCCAGATAATTTGTGCTGATTACAAATAATATAATATATTACAAATAATAGCAGTGACCAAAACACCTGCAGAAATACTGCAGGAATGACATAGCAGCAGTTAAATGCAGCCTTCTGTAAGCTTTAAAGATCCACTGGGCTTACATCAAATACATCAAAACACAACAATAAAAAACTGTTTTCTGAACTTATCAATATGACTCTGTCCTTCACAGGATAACTAAAATGGATCACTGCAAAAACTCAAAATCTTAACAAGAATATTTGTCTTATTTCTAGTTAAAATGTCTCATTTTAGTAAAAAAAAATCTCATTACACTTAAAACAAGAGTCATCACTGGAAAAAACAACAATTTTCACCTGTTTCAAGTAGATTTTCACTTGAAATAAGTAGGAAAATCTGCCGGTGGAACAAGATTTTTTTGCTTGTAATAAGAAGATAAATCTACGCAAGAGTATTAGGGCCATGCAAGAGAAAAAACATTTGAGAGGGGAAGATTTTTTTTTATTGTGCACTTCGAGAAAAAAGTCGAAATGTCCAGATTAATGTTGAAATACAGTTTCTAGAAAAAAGTCGAAATTTCGCCTTTTTTCTCAAAATTTCAACTTTATTCACGAAATTTTGACTTTTTTCGCAACATTTCAACTTTTTTCTCGACATTTCGACTTTTTTTCTCGACAATTCGATTTTTTTCTCGAAGTGCATAATGAAAAAAAAAATCTTCCTCCTCTCCAATATTATTTTTATTTTTCTCCTGCCTGGCCCTAATACGCTTCCGTATATATATATTATATATATACAATATTTCAAGTGAAAATTTACTTGAAACAGGTGAAAATTGTTAAATAAGTAATTTTTCTGGTGATGACTCTAAATGTTGAAATAGCAGTAAAACCACATTCATTGATGAAATGACATAAGGGATGGAAAGGAGGGATGGCAGTTTTACAGGGGGGATGATTTTGACTGTTTTTATTTCAGGGGGGATGCCGTCCCCCCTCATCCCCCCTCAACTCCAGTACTGCCGGCGCTCGACGCCACCGAGAACTCGGGTGGCGTTTTGTTAGTTTGTTTTGAGGCCGGTCAGAGTCGTGTCTGACGCCGACAGCGTGCTCCCTCTCTCTCCCTGTCACTGAGCATCCGTGTCCAGGCCGGCGGTTCGGGGCGAACGCGGGTCACCAGTGAAATGTGCTGCTTCGTGACGCGTAAACGACCGGAGCTCATTGGCTCCGTGCTTGTCTGCTCGGGGCCGCCGAACGACGAGGACCTCGGAAAAACCGCCGCCACGTAACGCCAGACTCAGCTGACGTCTGGACGGATATTCCTGCACTCAGACTCAATAATTCAAGGTGGCTGTCGTCCCCGCTTTCCCTCAAAACAGCCTGGGAGAATTCACATTCTAGGAAGTTCATTTCTGTGTCTAATTATAGAGAAGTGTGTCATCCAGAGCCACTTCCTCCAGCTCCGGGTCACCGGGGTCAGAAGAAGTGCACGCTGGCACAAGCCCTGCCGCAACATTTTAAAGGAAAGCTTGCAAAGAAGAGGAGGACTAAAAGGTTTTGCGTTTTTCGGTGCTCAGTGCACATTTCATCAAGTTTTCACAGACGTTCCAAAGCTACCGGCAGTAAAGTTCTGTTATCGTTAGTGATGCACCGAAATGAAAATTTATGGCCGAAACCGAAACCGAAAATAATAATAAACACTTGGCCGAATACCGAACAATACCGAACATGGTTCTTCAGCAGTTTTTCATTTATTTTTCCAATTTTTTCACCATTGCATAAATCAAATACATTTGATTTAGGCATGCTTTTCAAAGAAAAAAATCTTTTACAAAATTACAAGGTAGAAAATATTTATTGAACATAAAAAAATGAAAATTTTTTAATTTCCCAGCATTATGTTGTTTTGGTTCCACCTCCTGGTGAATTTTAGGTAAAATTCTTATGGGGTTAGTTTTTGGTTGGCCAATGATTTATGTAGTGCGCAACGTTACGGGACGGAGCGGCCAGTCTATTTCCTTATTTTACAATGCCGTTATTAATTGTTCGGTTTTTTTCCCCACTTATTCCACCGAACACCGAAAGTGTCGAGATTAATGTTGAAGCACAATTTTGACTTTATTCTTGACATTGTATTTCAACATTATTCTTGACATTTCGACTTTTTTTCTCGACATTTCGACTTTTTTCTCGAAGTGCACAATAAAAAAAAATCTTCCCCTCTCAAATATCTTTTCTCCTGCATGGCCCTAATACTCTTCTGTACATTCATAATAATAAGAAAAATAACTATTTAGAAATTAAATACAAAATTGGAAGTCTTTTTTATTTCAGTAAATTATTAATATTTGATGTTGCAGCCATTATACATGTTTGATCATTAATAGTTTGTTGTTTATTTAGTTGTTTTCACATATTGAACTCTAGGTGGTGTATGGGTGCAAGAGGTGATTTAGGTGCGCTCACAGGTGCAGGTGTAACTGATTGCAGGTGATTGAGACCGGGATGAGCTCACAGTTTGTGACCGTGTAGCCATGCACACTTTCCTGGATCATGTTTATACTGGAATAAACAGAATGTGTATTTGAGTTCACGCGTCAAAACTTCTATGTCTCGGTAAAGCAATCCCTGAAGGACTTTTGAGTAGCAATCGTCATAACACTTGATTTACTACAATTATTATTATCTTTTGTTATTTCATTTGTCAGGTATTAAAGGGTTAACTTTAACTATGGGGAGCTTTTGTGTGTATCATCCGGTGTTGTGGAAAAACCCATCAAATACACTTTAATACTATCTTTCCAACCAGGTGAATAACTGGACTGGTTCGTTGACGACGATATTTAGTCATAATCAGTGGTGGTTGGTGATAAAAAATTTTAGGGGGCGCACTGGCGGGTGGGGATTACAACACAACTATAAACTCTACTTGAACATAACTTTTTTTGTTATTTTTTATTACATATCACTACATATACTACATATACATGTAGCATATTTTACATAAACATATTTTAAATTTAAAGTAACAAAATAAAATATTTGAACCATTTTATATTTTTATATTTATATTTTATATGTTATTATATAGAGATATTGACAGATATTGTCTGAAAAATGGTTCAAATATGTTATTTTGTTATTTTAAAATTTGTTTTGTTGATGAGAAAATATGTTTCTCTATTTTTCTTATTTTTGTGAGGGGGGATATATATTGTTTTTCGGCACTACCTTGTTCTCTATAGCTGATATAACATGAATTACTCCTATGTGGGATCAATAAAGTTCTTATTTTTGCCATCTCAGAAAATTAAATATAGGACTGTCTCAGAAAATTAGAATATTGTGATAAAGTCCTTTATTTTCTGTAAATGCAAAAATGTCATACATTCTGAATTCATTACAAATCAATTGAAATATTGCAAGGCTTTTATTATTTTAATATTGCTGATCATGGTTTACAGCTTAAGAAAACTCAAATATCCTATCTCAAAAAATTTGAATATTCTGGGAATCTTAATCTTAAACTGTAAGTCATAATCAGCAATATTAAAATAATAAAAGGCTTGCAATATTTCAGTTGATTTGTAATGAATCCAGAATGTATGACATTTTTTTAAATTGCATTACAGAAAATAAAGGACTTCATCACAATATTCTAATTTTCTGAGACAGTCCTGTATATTATATTTGGTGCCAACTGTTTCCCAAGTATATTAGTGCACGTGTGAATGAATAAATGAGACGTAAAACATAACATTCTTTGTAGAAAGGCGCTTTATGAAAATAAGTCGATTTACCCATTTAGTATTAGGGCCAGGCAAGAGAAAAACATTTTGAGAGTGGAAGATTTTTTTTTATTGTGCACTTCGAGAAAAAAGACGAAATGTCGAGAAAAAAGTTGAAATGTCGAGATTAATGTTGAAATACAATTTCGAGAAAAAAGTCGCAATTTCGTGAATAAAGTCGAAATGTCGACTTTTTTGTCGAAATTGTACTTCAACATTAATCTCGACTTTTCAACTTTTTTCTCGACATTTCGTCTTTTTTCTTAAAATTTCGACTTTTTTCTCAACATTTCGTCTTTTTTCTCAACATTTCGACTTTTTTCTGGACATTTCGTCTTTTTTCTCAACATTTCGACTCTTTCCTCGACATTTCGACTTTTTTCTCGAAATTCTACTTCAACATTAATCTAGACTTTTCAACTTTTTTCTGGACATTTCGACTTTTTTCTCGAAGTGCATAATGAAAAAAAAATCTTTCTCCTCTAAAATATTATTTTTATTTTTCTCCTACCTGGCCCTAATACTCTTCCGTAAGAATCCCTGCTCTAAAGGGTCCAGACGTGACGGGTGTCCGGCTGCACCCACCTGATAAAGATGCTCCGAGTGGATCTGCCAGAAGCTGCTGGGGGCCGACTGGCTGAGCGGGCTGGGCCTGCCGGGGCCGGGGCCGGGCCCGGAGCTGGAGTTGGACCGGGGCCTGTGGGCCGCGGGGATCTGGAGCCCCGGGCCCAGCGGGGAGGAGGCCCAGCCCACGAGGGCCGGGGGGGCCTGGCCCAGAGCCTGCTGGGCGGGGGCCGGCACCGGGCCGGCCTCCACGGCCTCACAGCAGAGCCTGGTGTAGTAGAAGTCCTCCTCCCTCTGGGTCTGGTCCGACCCGCTGCTGAAGAAACACAGGGGAGAAGACGGTGACTCGTGTGTCTGGAGTAACCAAGATGTTGAAAGAGCCGTATTGGACCAAAAACACAAAACAAATACAGGACTGTCTCTTTTTTGTCACTTTGTTTTTATTAGATTTTCAGTTTTTTTTTTACAACTGCACATTTTTACCAGATCACAAAAATTATCTGTATATTCACCGTGCAACAAACAAACAAAATAAAAAAATAAAAAGTAGACAAAACAAACATAAACTTGTGGACATTAATAATCTATCCAATAAAGAGAAAAGAGGAAAAAAAACAAAAAAAAGAGGCCTGCATCCTTATGCTTTCTGTAAATAAAATGTCCACTTTTGCCATCTCTTCTCAAATAGCCCTTCCCTCAAACTCAGGATATGGGTCAGTCTTTCCATAGTCGATATTTCTTTAATAATATCCAGCCACTGTTTAAAAGTAGGCGATTCAGGTTTATACCAAGCTCTAGTGATGGTTTTCCTAGCAGCTGTAAGGAGTGTCTTAACCAACCAGTGATCCTCTGCCTGCACTACCGTTGCAATATGACACAAATATAAAACAGTACATGTTAATGGAATCTCATATCCAAGTACTTGTGTCAAAACTGAATGTACATCATTCCAGAAAAATCTCAATTTTTCACAATTCCAAAAAATATGTGCATGCAGGACTGTCTCAGAAAATTTGAATATTGTGTCCTTTATTTTCTGTAATGCAAAAATGTCATACATTCTGGATTCATTACAAATCAACTGAAATATTGCAAGCCTATTATTATTTTAATATTGTTGATCATGGCTTACAGCTTAAGAAAACTCAAATATCCTATCTCAAAAAATTAGAATTTTCTGGGAATCTTAATCTTAAACGCTAAACCATAATCAGCAATATTAAAATAATAAAAGGCTTGCAATATTTCAGTTGATTTGTAATGAATCCAGAATATATGACATTTTTGTTTTTTTAATTGCATTACAGAAAATAAAGAACTTTATCACAATATTCTAATTTTCTGAGACAGTCATGTATGTCTGGAGCTGCAAAAAATGAAAAGTCTTGTATGTATAAGCCTTAGAATGAAGGCAAATGGCGAAAGGGGAAATGTCAAGAAAAAAGTCGAAATGTCGAGAAAAAAGTCAAAACTTCGAGAAAAACATTTGAAATGTCGAGATTAATTTTGAAGTACAATCTCAAGAAAAAAGTCGAAATGTCGAGAAAAAAGTCGAAATGTCAAGATTAATGTTGAAGTACAATCTTGAGAAAAAAGTCGAAAATGTTGAGAAAAAAGTCGAAATGTTGAGAAAAAAGTCGAAATGTAGAGAAAAAAGTCAAAATTTCGAGAAAAAACGTCAAAATGTTGGCCGGGAATTTCACCCCTCTTTCCCGCCGTCCCCTCGTATTAGTATTTTCCCTTAAATTTTATAATATAATAATTTAAAAAAAGCATTATTGTGTCTCTCTGAGAACAAACTCGGAACAACAGATCAGAGATGGATGGATGTAACTAGAGAGAAGACATTTCTGCCAAAAAAGCGAAGACTTTGTGTAAATATCTCTAAAAATGGGAAACCGAATTTACTTTCCTAAAGAGGAGCAGGACGGGGAAAGTTACCCGTTCTGAAAGATTTGAAACTGTGATTTTGGTGTCTCTCACGGGGGATGGAGCGATGTCCGTCAGAGTGGAAATGAAAAATTAAAAGAAAATGATTCACTTCCTAGACCAGGGGTCGGCACCCCGCGGCTCTAGAGCCGCATGCGGCTCTTTAGCGCCGCCCTAGTGGCTCCTGGAGCTTTTTCAAAAATGGTTGACCTTTTTTTTCCTTTTTTTCTTCTTTTTTTCATTTTTTTTTCTCTTTTTTCCTTTTTTTCTCCTTTTTTCTAATTTTTTTCTCTTTTTCTTCTTTTTTTTCTTTTTTCTTCCCTTTTCCTTTCTTTTTTAATTTCGACATTTCGACTTTTTTCTCGACATTTCGACTTTTTTCACGAAATTTTTACTATTTCCTCGACATTTTGACTTTTTTCTCGATATTTTCGACTTTTTTCTCGAAATTGTACTTCAACATTAATCTCGACATTTCGACTTTTTTCTCGACATTTCAACTTTTTTCTCGAAGTGCATAATGAAAAAAAAATCTTCCCCCAGTTATAACTAATATAGAAACATGCAGCATGTGTTGTCTTCATTCTAAGGCTTATACAAGACTTTTCATTTTTTGCGGCTCCAGACATATTTGTTTTTTGTGTTTTTGGTCCAATACGGCTCTTTCAACATTTCTGGTTGCCGACCCCTGTTCTAGACCATCAATGTGTATATAGACTTAAAAATATCTAAAATAAATAAGTGTGCTTTAATTCCCCTTTATGTTATTATTATAGGATTTACATACTGTACATAGCAGCATTTCAGTGTCAACAAAGGTCAGATTATCAGATTCTGAGCACATCATTGTACTTTATAAGTGGTTGACAGGTAGTTTAGAGTTTTGAAATGTCTTGAAATGTAATCCTGGACCTCGGTTGGGCTGATTTTTGAATCCAAAACTTGACAGGTTTGCGCTTGCCATTGGCTGAAGCCTCAGCAGTCGGACGGGGGGGGGGAGTTTAAAACACCAGAGAGAGGTTTTTGGAAACGGGCGTTAAAAAAGTACAGAACCGCTTTTGTTCAGACGGATCGCTGGAGCAGAAGAACAAAACCTGCTTGTTTACTGAACACTGAAAATGTGTTTTAAAGACAACTAAGCAGGTTTTTGGTTGAAAAGTGTAACGCTGCCATTTTTTGGGGGTAAATTGGTGCAAATGACCATATTTACCCTTAAAATGTCATGACAGACGAGCCAAACAGTCCAGTTTCTCTCCTAACGTCTCTCTCAATGATTGGACGTTGCTTCCATGAGTGATTCATAGTTCATATTGGACCAAAAACACAAAAAACAAATATGTCTGGAGCCGCAAAAAATGAAAAGTCTTGTATAAGCCTTAGAATGAAGACAACACATGCTGCATGTGTCTATATTAGTTATAACTGGGTACTCTGAAGCTGCTAATGAGTATTAGGGCCAGGCAGGAGAAAAATAAACATAATATTTTAGAGGAAGATTTTTTTTTTCATTATGCACTTTGAGAAAAAAGTCAAAATTTCAAGAAAAAAGTCAAAATGTCGAGATTAATGTTGAAGTACAATCTTGAGAAAAAAGTCGAAATGTTGAGAAAAATGGCAAAATGTCGAGAAAAAAGTTTAAATGTTGAGAAAAAAGGCGAAGTTTACACTTTATTCTTGAAATTGCATTTCAACATTAATCTCGACATTTCGACTATTTTCTCGAAGTGCACAATAAAAAAAAAGTCTTCCCCTCTCAAATATTTTTTCTCCTGCATGGCCCTGATACTCTTCCGTACAAATCTTCGTTAACAGAAATGTTGAAATGTAATATTTATTGTACACATTTTTACAACATTCGTAAACATTTTTGAAAAAGCTCCAGGAGCCACTAGGGCGGCGCTAAAGTGGCTCTAGAGCCGCGGGTTGCCGACCCCCGATCTAAGAAAAAAGTTGAAATGTCGAGAAAAAAGTCGAAATGTCGAGAAAAAAGTTGAAATGTCGAGAAAAAAGTTGAAATGTCGAGAAAAAAGTCAAAATTTCGAGAAAAACATTTGAAATGTCGAGATTAATGTTGAAGTACAATCTCGAGAAAAAAGTCGAAATGTGGAGAAAAAAGTCGAAATGTCGAGAAAAAAGTCGAAATGTCAAGATTAATGTTGAAGTACAATCTTGAGAAAAAAGTCGAAATGTTGAGAAAAGTCAAAATTTCGAGAAAAAACGTCAAAATGTTGAGAAAGTCGAAATGTCGAGGAAATAGTCAAAATTTCATGAAAAAAGTCGAAATGTCGAGATTAAAAAAGGAAAAAGTAAGGAAAAAAGAAGAAAAAAAAGAGAAAAAAAGGAAAAAAAGAAAAAAAAAAAGGAAAAAAAAGGTAAAATATTTTTTAAAAAGCTCCAGGAGCCACTAGGGCGGCGCTAAAGAGCCCCATGCGGCTCTAGAGCTGCCGGTTGCCGACCCCCGATCTATAGTCTTCGTTAAAACAATGACCCCGGCTGTTTCTGCCACCAGAAAGACACAAAAACCTGGACCGGATCGGCTCACCCCAAGTGCAGGACGCGGATGTGCCTCTTGATTCCCACCGAAGACGTGAGGACTTTCCCGCAGCCGGGCCACAGACACTTGTACACACTTCTGAAGGAGGTCTGCAAGAGACGAACACACACATGAGGCAACGCTGGAGCGCTGCCGCCACGCTCCCCCCAGGTTCAAGGCCCAGTCCCAATCCCCCCCCCTACCCCTACTTTTCAGCACTACCCCTAAATTTTGCACGTTGTGTAGCGGTGAGCGAGGGTTTTCAGATGCTGACTTCGCGACTGAGGGCCTGAGAAAATTTCCCAGAATGCTTTACGTCATCATTTGCAGACTGAATCAAAAAAAAAATATGGCGGACATTTCTTATTTTTTAGTGAATAAAATTAATATTTCGAGTTAGTTTCTGCATATAAATGCATTTTGATTACATTTCTAGCCAGAAATAGGCCTGTGTTGAAAAAATCGATTTTCCGATTCTAAATCGATTCTCATATTAATTCCTAAAAATCGATTCTTATGTCTAAAGATCGATTTTTTTTTTTGATTTTATTTTTTTTTCCTCATCATTTTCGCAAGGTGAACTTTAATCCCATTAGTCGGACACACAGTTTGTCATGACACTTCTGAAAAATGCCAGGTGCTTCATGGCAATATGTGTAGGTGGTGACAGAATAAATTAGATAAGCTAAAATGATTTGTTTCTTTTCTGCACTTTCTTTTTTGCACTTTAAATGGATATTGAAAGGCCTGTTTGAGTTATTTATTTCTTAGTTATTTCACAATAATTATTGTGAAATTATTATTTCACTAGTTATTTTACAGTCATATAATTCAGGCAACAGCTCAAAAAACATTTTAAATAACACTAAGCCAAATCAATATCGAATCGGATCGAATCGAATCATGATAATCGATTCTGAATATTAAGAATCGGAATCGAATCGATTCTTGACATTTTAATCGATACCCAGCCCTAGCCAGAAATATATATTTTACTTTCATAATATTCACTCAGTGAATGTAGATAATCACTCACTTTATTGCGAAGATCACGCCAGAATAAAGGCTGATTTATGGCTGTGCGTTACACCAACGCACAGCCTACGGCGTAGGTTACACAGCGACACGCTGCGTACGCCGTACCCTACGCTGTAGACTCTGCGTCGTTTTAACGCGGAACCATAAATCAGCTCCCGAGCCGGCGGCTCTTCTCATCCCGAAAACGTTGGAGCAAATTTCTTAACTTGCGTTATTTGGATAAACTGAGCCCAGGTTGGGGATCTTAACGGTTACTTTTACGCCTGAAAAAATATTAAAACTTAATAAAGTGGCATATTAACAGCGCTACAGCTGAAATTAAAACAGCTTTTAGCTCTCTGCTTCCTGATATGGTGTGACGTTTGTGCAAACGTAACTACGCTTACGTACCCGAACTTAAACCACGCAGTGACGTAACAAGTGGTGTCCCAATCCCTAGGGAACATTACAAGGGCCCTAAAGTTTGTGGCTTCATTTTTAGGGCTAGTTAGGGCTGGGCGATATATCGAGATTTTAATATATATCGATATATTTTCAAACGCGATATGGTACGAGACAATATCGTTTATCGATTAAAAAAATAAATAAATAAATAAAAAATTTTAAAAAATGTTATGATTTTGATATAGCTTATTTTGTGACAAATTGACTTGAATGTTTTATTTGAGATTTGCACAAATGTTTTGTTATTTGCACAACTGTCAACCTCAGTGCAAAAGTCTGCCTGTTACTGTCTACATTGTATTAATTGCACAGTGTATTTTAATTTAATTGTTATGCAGGAAAGGGATATTTGTTTTATTTTATTCAAGAAGCATTTTTATTCTATATATGCAGGCAGTTTATTTTTATTTCATTTGTTTTATACATTTTGATATTGTACAGACCTCTGTTAATAAAGGAACCTGTGTGACATTTGGCACGAGGCTTTGTATTAAAACTGACTGTTTTTTTAAGGGTTTGCCTCAGAAAAAAATGATGCTAACAGAGATGCTATGCTATAATGCTTTGGGGGAAACTCCAATTATGGCACAGAAAAAATATCTATATATATCGAGTATCGCCATTCAGCTAGAAAATATCGAGATATGACTTTTGGTCCATATCGCCCAGCCCTAGGGCTAGTGGTAGAAAGTAGCGGGTGTATTGGGATTGGCCCTTAATCCGGCACCTTTGGCTTCTTGGCGGTCAGCTCCCCCTCCGGCTCCGGCTCCATGTGCAGGCCCTCGTCCGGGCTGCTGTCCATCTCGGTGACGGACGGGGACGGGGCGGGGCTCACGTTGCCGTGGTCCCAGCTCCAGTAGCCGCTGCTGCCGCTGTCCGACAGCTCGCCGCCGCCGTTCTCCATGTCGACCGACGACGAGGTGCCGGCTGGGGGGAGAAGGAGGCACATTCAGTCGGAGCCCAGGACAGAATAACCTGCCTGTCCTGCACGGGTACCAGCAGTACTGGATTTGAGGGGGGATGAGGGGGGATGGCATCCCCCCCTGAAATAAAAATGGTCCAAATCATCCCCCCTGTAAAACTGCCATCCCCCCTTTCCATCCCTTATGTCATTTCATCAATGAATGTGGTTTTACTGCTATTTCAACATTTAGAGTCATCACCAGAAAAATAACACAAGAAAAATAACTTATTTGACAATTTCAAATTTTCACTTGAAATAAGTTGAAAAATCTGCCAGTGGGACAATATTTATCTTCTCATTACTAGCAAAAAAAATCTTGTTCCACTGGCAGATTTTTCTACTTATTTCAAGTGAAAATCTACTTGAAACAGGTGAAAATTGTTGTTTTTTTACAGTGATGAGTCTTGTTTTAAGTGTAATAAGATTTTTTTACTAAAATGAGACATTTTAACTAGAAATAAGACAAATATTCTTGTTAAGATTGTGAGTTTTTGCAGTGATCCATGTTACTTATCCTGTGAAGGACAGAGTCATATTGATAAGTTCAGAAAACTGTTTTTTATTGTTGTGTTTTGATGTATTTGATGTAAGCCCAGTGGATATTTAAAGCTTACAGAAGGCTGCATTTAACTGCTGCTATGTCATTCCTGCAGTATTTCTGCAGGTGTTTTGGTCACTGCTATTATTTGTAATATATTATATTATTTGTAATCAGCACAAATTATCTGTCCCCATATGATAAAATCCACTATCCCCCCTGATTTCTTTTTACAACTGGAGTACTGTGTACCAGAGATGAGATGTTTGGCCTCCACAATATCACACACATCTTAAAAACCACATTTGTTTCCTTTGAGAGAAACTAAAAGGCCGATATGGTTGAAGGATGACTCAGTTTGTGCCGAGCAACTGGCCTCGGTAAGAAAGAGGGATGAAACTACCGTATTTCACTCCTCTTTCTCGTCGTCCTCCCATATTAGTATTTTCCCATAAATTTCCCGTTTTATAATATAATATTTTTTAAAAAGCCTTCCTGTGCCTCTCCAAACTGAACTGCCACTTCCTGTAGCCTGGTTCTCTTGAGGTTAGTGTCGACAACGGGAACAAACTCGGGACAAATAATCAGAGATGTACAGTATGGATGAAACGAGAGAGAAGGTATTTCTGCCAAAAAAGTGAAGACTTTGTGTAAATATCTATAGAAATGGGAAACCATATTATGGATTTCTTAAAATTGGAAAAAGTAAAGTTTACAATTAGAGGTTCATTAGAAAGGTTCTTCTCGAGCTGGCAACCATTTATTACTTATTTTGAAAATGTAAGAGTACTTCCAAAGGACTGAGCTGATGTCTTTGTTTTTCGTTGTTTTTCTATCCCTAAGAATAGTAACAGCCTAATTACTAATACATTGGTTTATAACTCTGGGGGTGATATATGACAACATTCCGACTCAAGTGTTTACTAGTATAACTTGTGACTACTACTGGAATTGCTAATTATTGATCTAAGAAATAATTATTAATCTCTAGATAACCCATTTAGTTTTTGTTTTCATTTTATTTTCTTATTTAAGTTTACATTCATTGCACTACTACTACTTTTTTGTTATATCACTATATTACTTTGTATTTTTATTTATTTATTTTTTATTTTATTTTTATTATTATTATTTATTTTATTTTATTTATTTTTTGCTATTCCCAAGGGAAAATTAATGACGATAACTGTAGGGGGAGGGATGGGGAGAGGGAGGGGGAAAAAAAAAGGTATGTTCATCTGTTTTGCTCTGTCTGCCAATAAAAAACATATTAAAACAAAATAAAAATGGGAAACTGAATTTACTTTTCTGAAGAGGAGCAGGACGAAGAGTTCTGAAAGTTATTTCAGCTGAAACATGCGTCTGTGTCATCAGTCAGTGAAAACCAGAGAGACACATCAGTGAAAATGACAAATAATAATAAAAGCTAAATGTTTAACTTGAAGACAATCAATATATATATACTGTATATAAACTGAAAATATTTAAAATAGATAAATGTGCTTTAATTCCCTTATGTGTTTTCATTTAGGCTCTATTATAGGAATTACATACACAGGAATGTCCACAGCATTTCAGTGTCAACAAAGGTCGGCCTATCAGAATCTGAGCACATTATTGTAGTTTGTAAGTGGTTGACAGGTAGATATTTGAGATTACTTGTCTTAAATTATATCTTAAAATGTAAAACTAAACCTCGGTGGAGCTGGTGGGACAGCTGGTGGTGGAAAATGTCCCTTATTTCTAAATCCAAAACTTGACAGGTATGGTTTGGATCAGGGGTCGGCAACCCGCGGCTCTAGAGCCGCCCTAGTGGCTCCTGGAGCTTTTTCAAAAATGTTTGACCTTTTTTTTCCTTTTTTTCTTCTTTTTTTTCCTTTTTTTCTCTTTTTTTCCTTTTTTTCTCTTTTTCTTCTTTTTTCTTCCCTTTTCCTTTCCTTTTTAATTTCGACATTTCCACTTTTTTCAAGAAATTTTGACTTTCCTTGACATTTTCGACTTTTTTCTTAACATTTAGACTTTTTTCACAACATTTTTACTATTTCCTCGACATTTTGATTTTTTTCTCGACATTTTAACTTTTTTCTCGACATTTTGACTTTTTTCTAGAAATTGTACTTCAACATTAATCTCGACATTTCGACTTTTTTTTCTCGAAATTTCGACTTTTTTCTCGACATTTCAACTTTTTTCTCGAAGTGCATAATGAAAAAAAAAATCTTCCCCCAGTTTTAACTAATATAGAAACATGCAGCATGTGTTGTCTTCATTCTAAGGCTGATACAAGACTTTTCATTTTTTGCGGTTCCAGACATATTTGTTTTTTGTGTTTCTGGTCCAATATGGCTCTTTCAACATTTTGGGTTGCCGACCCCTGGTTTGGATGGACACAAATGTAGAAGAGTGTAACGTGGGCGCGAGTCAAGCGCTGTAAGATGCGACAAAATAGCAATTGTGAAGCTTTGTTCTTGAATAATATCACAAAGTTATGTACAAAAGGGGGAGAAAGGTCAGCTGGACGTTCACGAGAGGCTTTTACAGAGAGGAAACAGGTCGGTGGCTCTGAGATGTTTTTAGATTTCAGTGACCGAAGGTGACCAGTAAGATTAAATAAAATCAATACGAACTCCAATGAGGAGCCAGTACAGGAATGCAGGGCAGTGGTGATGTATTTGTACTTTCTAATGCCTCTAATTAGCGTCACCGCAGTGCTCTGAACCAGCTGGAGTCTGGAGAGTCTGACTGAGACCTGAGTGAAGGACGTTTACAGTAGAGGAGGTCGGACTACGTAAACGTGTGCACAACTTTTGGTTAGTCAGCATCTGACGAAAAAAAACTGCGTCAAAAACTGAAGTTAGAATCAAATATCATCTAATAAATTGCCAATATTAGAATCAAAGGTCCTGAAATGGTTCGGGAGAACCGAACAGAACGACCTCCAACTCATCAATGACTACGTTTACATGCAGTCAAAATTTGGGTTATTGCTAATATTCCGGTTACTGAAACATTCAGAATATTCCGTTTACATGGTAATTAATCATTCGGGATATCTGGATCAAACCAGCGACGCGCGGAGAACGTGATGACGCAATTACCGTCATTTCCGCTTCTTCTTCCTGTATCCAAATTCAAAACAAATGCTGCTTCGCGCAACTTTTCTCTCACCTTCTTGTAAATCTTCTATCCCGGTACTTTCTACCGTCTACAAATGCAGAAATGTTCATATCCTTCATTACATTTATGAAGTGATTAGTCTCCTCCTGGTCTTGTGTTTCTCCGTGTTTATAAGAACTTCCTGGACTCAAAAGACCAGGATTCCTTGTGAACAGAGCATGCGCAGAAAACAAATTCATGTTCCGTTTGATGGAATCAAATAAAGGATAAAGGCTGATTTATGGTTCCGCGTTACACCAAAACAGAGCCTATGGCGTAGGTTACCCAGCGACACGCGCCGTACGCCGTAACCTACGCCGTAGGCTCTGCATCGATTTAACGCGGAACCATAAATCAGCTCCCGAGCCGGCAGGCTGTCGTCATCCCGAAAACATCAGATCAAATGTCTTAACATGCGTTATTTGGATAAACTGAGCCAAGGTTGGGGATCTTAACGGTTACTTTTACGCCTGAAAAAATATTAAAACTTAATAAAGTGGCATATTAACAGCGCTACAGCTGAAATTAAAACTTGTTTTTAGCTCTGGGCTTCCTGATATGCTGTGACGTTTGTGCAAACGTAACTACAGTCGCTTACGTACCCGAACGTAAACCACGCAGTGACGTAGCAAGTGGTGTCCCAATCCCTAGGGAAGATTACAAGGGCCCTACGCCTTTGTGGCTTCATTTTTAGGGCTAGTGGTAGAAAGCAGAGGTGGGTAGTAACGAGTTACATTTACTCCGTTACATTTACTTGAGTAGGTTTTGGGAAATGTTGTACTTTTAGGAGTAGTTTTGAATCACTATACTTTTTACTTTTACTTGAGTAGATTTGTGAAGAAGAAACTGTACTCTTACTCCGCTACATTAGGCTACGTTGAGCTGTTACTTTTCTTTTATCCCTTTTATCCGCGTACGCGTCAATCTCATGACATCACTGGGTGATTCTTTGGGAAAAATTTTTGTTTTTGCATGTTTTGTCACATTTACACAGACTCAAACACACACAGAGTTTCTATGAGTTACAAAAGTACAAAGGCTTGACATACTTGTGCTTAATTTATTTTTTTATTCTGTTATTATTTTATTTATTTTATTATTTAGTAAAGTACTTGAATTTACTTACTAATTTTAATTTAAGCTTTTTTTATTTTTTATTAATTTTAATTTAATTTATTATTTTATTGATTTAATTTGCCTGAAGATGATTATTTTAAACTTTTGTCTGTTTGAATGGTTTTGTTAAAAAAATAAATCAGACGTTACTCAACAGTTACTCAGTACTTGAGTAGTTTTTTCCCCAAGTACTTTTTTACTTTTACTCAAGTAATTATTTGGATGACTACTTTTTACTTCTACTTGAGTCATATTATTCTGAAGGAACAGTACTTTTACTTGAGTACAATTTTTGGCTACTCTACCCAGCTCTGGTAGAAAGTAGGGGGTGTTTTGGGATTGGCCCTTAATCTGGATGCAGCAAAGCATCATGGGAGGAGGAGGAGACAACCTGTCTTTAGAGATGTGTCCACGGAGGAGCTACGTGGACCAAGTCCTGTTAGAGCAAATATGTTGTTGTTGCTGCAACTATTGCACCAATGCAAATGCAGCAACATAACTGACGTTTGCAGTGACTTAATGATGTAGCTCCTCTTCGCACCCGAGTTGTGGAAAAACAAACCGGTTCTCAGCTGGTTCCTAGTTAAACGAGTTGTGAACAGAACCAGCACTGGAACCGTGTTTGGTGGAAAAGGGGTATACAACCGGCCTGAGGAAGTTAAAGGAGCCATCTTATGCTTTTTTTGCATTTTCTAAATATAAATATATTAATGGACCCACAAGGAACTGGATCTGCCACAGACAGCCGAGTCTGCAAGTAAGAGTCTTATGTAAGATGAAGTGCAATTTTCTTATAACGTCATAGTCTCCAGGAAACGTGCGTTCATGAAGGGATCCAGCCAATGAGAGGACGCCTAAAACCACTTGATAAATCCGGCGCTAACGGAGCTCTCCCTGAGGCAGAATCTGCCTGTTTTCCAAACGAGTCTCTCCTCGCAGTCGGTTTTTGTTGATCTGAAATAATTACAGCCTCCTGGCGTCGCAGGCTGGGAGCAGAGATTACCTCAAGAGGCCTGTAAATTACCACCATGTGCCCACTTTCAAACACGTATCATTCATAGACAGTACTCGAGTTGGATTTTATCATATGGGGACAGATAATTTGTGCTGATTACAAATAATATAATATATTACAAATAATAGCACTGACCAAAACACCTGCAGAAATACTGCAGGAATGACATAGCAGCAGTTAAATGCAGCCTTCTGTAAGCTTTAAATATCCACTGGGCTTACATCAAATACATCAAAACACAACAATAAAAAACACTTTTCTGAACTTATCAATATGACTCCGTCCTTCACAGGATAAGTAAAATGGATCACTGCAAAAACTCACAATCTTAACAAGAATATTTGTCTTATTTCTAGTTAAAATGTCTCATTTTAGTAAAATAAATCTCATTACACTTAAAACAAGACTCATCACTGGAAAAAAACAACAATTTTCACCTGTTTCAAGTAGATTTTCACTTGAAATAAGTAGAAAAATCTGCCAGTGGAACAAGATGTTTTTGCTTGTAATAAGAAGATAAATCTTGTCCCACTGGCAGATTTTTCTACTTATTTCAAGTGAAAATTTACTTGAAACAGGTGAACATTGTCAAATAAGTTATTTTTCTGGTGTTATTTTTCTGGTGATGACTCTAAATGTTGAAATAGCAGTAAAACCACATTCATTGATGAAATGACATAAGGGATGGAAAGGGGGGATGGCAGTTTTACAGGGGGGATGATTTGGACCGTTTTTATTTCAGGGGGGGATGCCATCCTCCCTCATCCTCCCTCATCTCCAGTACTGTTCATAGAGGACATGAAGAGGGTAAAGAAGACTTTCTGTCGTTTAAATGCACATGTTTTGGCTTAAATGAATACTATTTAACATGAGATGAATTAAATCTGCAAGAAACACGGTTTGGTTCTCAGCAGGTCAAGATGGTATGAATCTTGACTGGTGCGAAGGAAGCTATATTTGAGATAAGTGAGTCAGACCTGGTCCGGGCTCCGTCTGCGGGGGGCTCTGCACCACGGGACTGCAGGACAGGCTGGTCAGGACCATGGCGGCCATGATCTCGTCCATTTCCACTGACTCCGGGCTCCGGAAGCTGGAGACGGCAGGAAGAAAAGAAAAGTCCTCAGGACTCGTTTCAGACCGGTGTCGTGCCAAAAAGTGATAGCCTGTCAGAATCTGATTTCTTCTGATTTCTGGCCGCGGGAGCACGCACAGCAGCCCGTCGAGCGATAGCGCTAAAACGTCAGATTTTCAGATTATGAAGCTCAAGAATGAGATCAAGTCATATTTAGGCAGAAACAACTTTTCATTAACTGTGTTTGGCCTTCAATCAATTTTTGGCAGGTGAAAATGCCTATTTTGTGTTGTAATGGTCCTTTAAAAGAGTTCAAAGCAATCATGTGAGCTCTAGTGTTTATATTATAAAGCTCTTCTTTCTTTCTTTCTTTCTTTCTTTCTTTCTTTCTTTCTTTCTTTCTTTCTTTCTTTCTTTCTTTCTTTTGTTTCTTTCTTTCTTTCTTTCTTTCTTTCTTTCTTTCTTTCTTTCTTTCTTTCTTTCTTTTGTTTCTTTCTTTCTTTCTTTCTTTCTTTCTTTTGTTTCTTTCTTTCTTTCTTTCTTCCTTCCTTCCTTCCTTCCTTCCTTTTTTCCTTCCTTCCTTCTTCCTTCCTTCCTTCCTTCTTTTTTTCCTCCCTTCCTTCTTTCTTTCTTTCTTTCTTCCTTCCTTCCTTCCTTCCTTCCTTCCTTCCTTCCTTCCTTCCTTCCTTCCTTCCTTCCTTCCTTCCTTCCTTCCTTCCTTCCTTCCTTCCTTCCTTCCTTCCTTCCTTCCTCCCTTCTTTCCTTCCTTCCTTATTTTCCTTCCTTCCTTCCTTTCCTTCCTTCCTTCCTTCCTTCCTTCCTTCCTTCCTTCCTTCCTTCCTTCCTTCCTTCCTTCCTTCCTTCCTTCCTTCCTTATTCTCTCAGCCGGTACCTCTAAAAGGGACAAAAACAAAAAGACGTCTGAGAAAAATGCTCTTAGGCAGTTATGAAATCAAAATAGCAGGCATTTGCTTTTCTGATGCCAATATGTTGATCACTTTTTTGGTCCGACACCGGCACCGCTGCAGCGGCGTCACCTGCAGCCCTGCTCACCTGTACGGAGTCTCTCCGGCGGCCGGCGCGCCGCCCAGGTGCGCCCGGCCCGGGCCCCCGCCGCTTGCAGGGGGGCGGCCGGGGGGCCCCGGCCCGACGTCTTGCTCTTACGATGCCCGATGTCGGCCTGGACGCAGCTCCGCCGGTGCACACCTGCAGAGGTGGGTAGTAACGAGGTTACATTTACTCAGTTACATTTACTTGAGCAAGTTTTGGCAAAAGTTTGTACTTTTAGTAGTAGTTTTGAATCACTATACTTTTTACTTTACTTGAGTAGATTTGTGAAGAAGAAACTGTCGTTACTTTTCTTTTATCCCCTCTGCGTACGCGTCAATCTCATGACATCACTGGGTGATTCTTTGGGAAAAATGTTTGTTTTTGCATGTTTTGTCACATTTACACAGACTCAAACACACACAGAGTTTCTATGAGTTCATGTTTGTTCTAGTTCTGCCTGGTTAAAAAAGAAAGTACAAAGGCTTGAAATTTTGTGCTACTTGTGCTTATTTTATTATTAATATTATATTTTATTCTGTTATTTTATTATTTATTAAAGTACTTGAATTTACTTTTGTACTTTTGTCTGTTTGAATGGTTGTGTTAAAAAAATAAATCAGACGTTACTCAACAGTTACTCAGTACTTGAGTAGTTTTTTTCACTAAGTACTTTTTTACTTTTACTCAAGTAATTATTTGGAGGACTACTTTTTACTTCTACTTGAGTCATATTATTCTGAAGTAACAGTACTTTTACTTGAGTACCTTTGCTCACCAACACTAGATTTTGCACATGTTTACTTCCTCCACCTCCTCGGCGTATAGAGATCAATAATAAACGCTCGGCTCAGGCTTTATGTGGGCTAAGCTGTTTGAATAAGACTCTGGTTCTCTGAAACGGAGCCTCGCCGTGAATAAAGCAGTTAAAATATTATTTCCTGTCCATCTGTGGCGTCCCGCCTGCAGACAGAACGAGCTGCCAGTGACACGGTGTGACGGGGCGGCGGCCGCCAGCCCTCGACCCAGTGGCACGTTACATCTAACGCCGGGGGGGAAGAAACACTGATCTCATTTGTGGCAACACTTCGTTACGGGCTTGAGCTTTCCTGGTCATATTCCCCCCACAATGCTGCAGGAATAAGCCGCTAAAAGCTTCTCGATATATAAAGGAATCAGCAATCAATGGGCTGAATGATTGAAATATTGTTTTCAGACATAAAGTTGCTTTCGTCAACGAAAATTATGACTGAATATCGTCGTCAACGGACCTTTATCACCTGAGGAAAACGAGACGCAACGGAAATGCTGGTCATGTGACGATAAAGATAATTAAATATACAATGCAATATCGAAGACGAATAAAAACCAGACTAAAATGTAGATTACAAAATAAAAACTCTTCAATTTGGTTGACCAAAACAAGACGAAATGTTCTAACAAAGATCCATAATGTCCATGTTTTCAGTAGTTTCTCTGGTTTAATGTCCATGTTTTCAGTAGTTTCTCTGGTTTAATGTCCATGTTTTCAGTAGTTTCTCTGGTTTAATGTCCATGTTTTCAGTAGTTTCTGGTTTAATGTCCATGTTTTCAGTAGTTTCTCTGGTTTAATGTCCATGTTTTCAGTAGTTTCTCTGGTTTAATGTCCATGTTTTCAGTAGTTTCTCTGGTTTAATGTCCATGTTTTCAGTAGTTTCTCTGGTTTAATGTCCATGTTTTCAGTAGTTTCTGGTTTAATGTCCATGTTTTCAGTAGTTTCTCTGGTTTAATGTCCATGTTTTCAGTAGTTTCTCTGGTTTAATGTCCATGTTTTCAGTAGTTTCTCTGGTTTAATGTCCATGTTTTCAGTAGTTTCTCTGGTTTAATGTCCATGTTTTCAGTAGTTTCTCTGGTTTAATGTCCATGTTTTCAGTAGTTTCTCTGGTTTAGTTCTGCTGGGTGACGTTAGTCCTCAATCCCAGTCGCTGCAGCAGGAATCAGATCCAGAATCAGCTGCAGAGTTAGAGGCTGATGCCGTTAACGCAGAGCTCTAGTTAACGTACATTAAAAACAAAGTTACATAGAGAAACGGGGATCTGCTCTGGGGCTGGAGAAGAAGAAGAAGAACCATCTTTGGATACACTTTCCTACATAGACGTGGAAAAGAAAACCCAATGTGTCGTCGAAAAAGAAAAAGACGGGGAGAAATGTGGAAAAATAAAACTAAAATTAGAGTCTTCTGTATCTGGAATAAATGTATTCTTGAGTCTATAAGGTAACAATAATGTAATAATAAGATAACCTTGTTTGAATTGTAAAATGGGTTTGGCTAAATACAATCTTTGACTAAAATGAGACTAAAATGGTCCTGGACTAAAATAAGACTAAAATGCTCAGACTTTTAGTCGACTGAAACTTGACACGAATAAAAGGAGAATGAACTAAAACTAATAAAAACTAAAATGATATTTTGACCCAAAGACTAGACTAAAACTAAACACCATTCAGATGTAAGAAAAAACAAATACAGGCATCTTTCTGTGAAAATGAAAATGTGATGATAAACAGAAATCCTGGCTGAGAATAAGTGTTTAATCCTATAACCGGGACAGAAGTGTCCCCCTCCGGTCTCCTCACCACAGTCTGCCGCGGGTCAGGGCCCTCGCCGTTGTGCATGTGCGTCGTCACGGGGACGTGGTCCTGCCGTCCCGTCTCGCCTCGCTCCGTCCCAGCGCTGCCCTCGGGTCCCATAGCTGCCATGGTGCTGCTGCACACGGTGGGGGACTCAGACACGGTCGCTCTGCTGCAGACGAGACGGGGAAAGGAGATTTGGACTCATTAAAATAGACGTTTTTTAGATACTTTAAGATTCCAAACTCTTAGACCCTGTCCCAATACCCAATACTTTGAGCAGTAGGAATGGGCGATATTTTACCGTTCACGTTATACCGTCAAAAAAATTCCTCACGATAAGAATTTATCATCTCGCGGTAAAAACGATAAATTCCCGTTGATGACGTTTTTGTGTAAATCTGATTTATGGTTCTGCGTTAAATCCACAACGTACGGGAAGGAAGGAAGGAAGGAAGGAAGGAAGGAAGGAAGGAAGGAAGGAAGGAAGGAAGGAAGGAAGGAAGGAAGGAAGGAAGGAAGGAAGGAAGGAAGGAAGGAAGGAAGGAAGGAAGGAAGGAAGGAAGGAAGAAAGGAAGGGAGAAAAGAGGAAGAAAAGAAGGAAGGAGAGAGCAGGAGGAAGGAAGGAAGGAAGGAAGGAAGGAAGGAAGGAAGGAAGGAAGGAAGGAAGGAAGGAAGGAAGGAAGGAAGGAAGGAAGGAAGGAAGGAAGGAAGGAAGGAAGGAAGGGAGAAAAGAGGAAGAAAAGAAGGAAGGAGAGAGCAGGAGGAAGGAAGGAAGGAAGGAAGGAAGGAAGGAAGGAAGGAAGGAAGGAAGGAAGGAAGGAAGGAAGGAAGGAAGGAAGGAAGGGAGAAAAGAAGGAAGGAGAGCAGGAGGAAAGAAGGAAGGAAGGGAAAAAAGAAGGAAGGAAGGAAGGAAGAAAAGGGGAGAAGGGAGAAAACAAGGAAAGGAGGAAGGAAGGGAGAAAAGAGGAAGGGAAGGAGAGGAAGAAGGGAGGAAGGAAGGAAGGAAATGAGCCTGAAAGAAAGAAAGAAAGAAAGAAAGAAAGAAAGAAAGAAAGAAAGAAAGAAAGAAAGAAAGAAAGAAAGAAAGAAAGAAAGAAAGAAAGGATAAATTCCCGTTGATGACGTTTTTGTGTAACAAACATGGCGGATCTGAGAGAGAGATAGATTTATAGTTAAAAAGGTGGAGTTGAATTGGTATTTTTTAATCGTTATCGGGATAAATGCCGGAAATTATCGTGATACATTTTTTAGTCCATACCGCCCATCCCTATTGAGCAGTGAGAGTCATTCACAGGGTCGGCATCAGAGAACCATCAAACAGATTATTTATTTCGGCAGGTTTGTTGAAAATGGCGGATATAGTTAAACTTCAAACATTAAAAATAATGTTTAAAGCAAAAAATAGATCGTTACCAGAACAGTTACAAAATGTGTTCAGATTGGAGGATGAGGACAACAGACTTAAACTTGATTTCAAACATACTTTTGCAAGGCTAAACGTAAAACAAATGTGTATTTCTGTTACAGGTGTATTAATATGGCATGGACAAAGCAAAGAACTGAAAAGTTGCACAAGTTTGCATCAGCTTAAGAAAATGTTTAAAAAAGAAAAGATAAGTGCCTGCAAAAAAGAAGAAGGAGAAAGAGAAAAAAATAGATAGAAGAGTGGTATTTTTGTTTGTTTTCTTGTTATAAATATGTGTATAGATAGATTGGTGTTCAGTAAGTCAACATAATTGTATTAAGATAGGGGCAGGTATCATAAGTTTTCTTCTTCCTGCTCCTTTTCTTTCATGGTGATAATGTACTTCATGAATTTTGTACAACATTATTAAGAATATATACCATGAATGGAATAAATGAAATGAAATGAAAATGAAAAATACTCCCCCTACCCCACGTTTTCATCACCACCCCTAAATTTTGCGCATTCCCGTGAGGGTAGTGGTGTCCAATTCCTCTTTCCACCTAGGGGGAGTGGGAAAACGAGGGGTAGTGGCTATGAATCTGTCCCTACGGAGCGAGGGTTTTGCGATCCTCACTAGCTGACCGAGGACCAAAACATTTCCCAGAATGCTTTTCGTCGTGATTTGCGGACTGAATCAAAAAAAAAAACATGGCGGACATTTTTATTTTTGTGAATAAAATCAATATTTTGAGTTAGTTTTCTGCATAAAAATGAGCATTTCTAGAGAGAAATATATATTTTACTTTCATAATATTCACTCAGTGAACGTACATAATCACTTTTTTGCCCGTTTTGGCAACCTCGCCAGAATAAAGGCTGATTTATGGTTCCGCGTTACACCAACGCAGAGCCTACGGCTTAGGTTACGCGGCGACGCGCACCGTACGCCGTACCCTACGCCGTAGGCTCTGCGTCGATTTAACGCGGAACCATAAATCAGCTCCCGAAGCCGGCAGGCAGACAGAAATCCCGAAAACATCAGATCAAATTTCTTAACAGGCGTTATTTGAATAAACTGAGCCCAGGTTGGGGATCTTAACGGTTACTTTTACGCCTGAAAAATATTAAAACTTAATAAAGTGCCATATTAACAGCGCTTACAGCTGAAATTAAAACAGCTTTTGGCTCTCAGCTTCCTGATTAGGAGTAGGGATGAAAACGAGGGTAGGGGGAGTATTGGGACAGGCACCTGGAAGATTTCAAGTGCCCTAAAATCTGTCTATTCTTTTTTAGGGGTAGTGAAGAAAAGAAGGGCGAGTGAAGAAAAGTAGGGCTTCTGAAGAAATCGTACCTCTAAAAGGGACAAAAACAAAAAGACGTTTGAGAAAAAATGCTCTTAGGCAGTTATGAAATCAAAATAGCAGGCATTTGCTTTTCTGATGCCAATATGTTGATCTTGACAGATTGCAGCCTTGCAGAAAAGTGACTGCCTGGAAAACAGTGAGTGTGGAAGTGCAGAGCGACAGCACCGCAGGGGCGTTGAAAGGACTGCAGGAGGAGAGCGTGCGAAGAAAACACGGCCCTGCCTGGACGCCGACGGCGGCTAAATCAAATATTGATGTAGTTTTTGCTTTCTTTTCTCTGATAAAGCGCATGACTGACGTTCCATGGACATAATCTGACGTTTGCCAACGTCCACCGTGGCCTGTCGCCCCCACAGGGGTGAAACGGGGGCAACGCCGCATTCATCACAACATACCAACAATCGGGAATAAACGGCTTCAAGTAAACGGCTTTGCAGTTCCAGCTCCAATCACGGAGCTTTTTTAATAATTTTGACAATTGATTGGTCATGCTCAGGCTTTTTAATGCTTAGATAAAAATATTTAACTTTGGTCTGCCATCATGCAAAAATAAGGAGCTAAAATAACTCTTGAATACTTTGATTTAACCAGGAACTTCATTGAGACTAAGATACTCTTTTTCAAGGGAGTTGTGACCAAGATATGCAAATAAAAAGTTAAAGTTACAAAATTACAGTTAAAACATAAACAAAAAAACAAACATTAGAAGAAAAACAATAGAAATGTATGAAAAAAAGTGTGATGCGGTGGAGCTCAGTGAAATCAACTCAGTTAATTTCCAGTTTTTCTGTTCCTGATTGTTTAAAAAAAAAGGAAAAAAAGTCCAGTTTTTAAAGTTTATGTCCTAAAAATTTGTAATTATAATAAACTATTCAACAGTTTTTGCTATCTACACTTTTATATTGCTCTTTTTTTAATTATTTAGCTATTTATTGGTTATTTTTCTTTTTAGGATATACTTTTTTTTATACCTTTTATACTTCGTGTGTATTTTGTCAAATTGTTGAGAGTGTGTATGTTTGCTGCTGCAAGTAAATTTCTCCTCTGTGGGATTAATAAAGTTTATTCTATTCTATTCTACATTGATGCTATTAAGATCCTGTTTATGTGAAATTCCTGAGGATTCCTTAAGTATTATCAAATTGAGTTGAACTAAGTGAATGAAAATGAATAAGTAAATCAAACAAAGAAAACAATTAATGAGTAATACAAACAATGTAAATACAGGACTGTCTCAGAAAATTAGAATATTGTGATAAAGTTCTTTATTTTCTGTAATGCAATTACAAAAACAAAAATGTCATACATTCTGGATAACAAATCAACTGAAATATTGCAAGCCTTTTATTATTTTAATATTGCTGATTATGGCTTGCAGTTTAAGATTCCCAGAATATTCTAATTTTTTAAGATAGGATATTTGAGTTTTCTTAAACTGTAAGCCATGATCAGCAATATTAAAATAATAAAAGGCTTGCAATATTTCAGTTGATTTGTAATGAATCCAGAATTACATTTTTGTTTTTTTAATTGCATTACAGAAAATCACAATATTCTAATTTTCTGAGACAGTCCTGTAAACATTTAAAAAACGAGTACACAAAACCAGCTTTCTTGGTTTAATAGGACGCATTCGTGTCCATACAGTAAAACTCGCTACATTTCCCAAAACTAAACGGGAAGAGTATAAATATCCCGCATATCGCTGTTTCCCATCTTATTGACGTCTTTCATATCAAATCCTCTCTTAATAATGGCTTCGTTTACGTCCCGGGATCAACCCAACGCGGTTTCAGACGAGAAAACGTTGCTCGGGTTTAAAATCTCCCGTTTTTTCTCCCGAGTCCGTGAACGCAGCGCAGAGCCAGACTGTCCCCCGTCTCAGCCAATCAGCGGCGAGTATTGGTAGTAAACAAGCGGAGGAGTGTGGGTGGACCGGCGCTGCTGATTGGCTGCCGGCACCGCTCCCCGGCACACACCCCCCGCGCTCACAACGTGTTCCCGCACGAGTTTGGCCGGGAGGCCCCGAGCCGCACGATCCATACCCACCCCAATATTACCAGGGTAAGGGGGGGGACCACAAAGTAGCACAAAAACACCCCGAAAAGATCAAATTAGAGCTCAAATACCGACAGCATGCGGCGCAGGAGAAAAACGCATGTGAACGGACGAAGACAAGGCGGACTGTGAATATTTAATAAGAAAAGTAGGATTAAATAGGTCAAATACGCGCTGGTTCGGGTTAAATCTGGTTCGAGTTGATGTATAATAGTATATATGTATATAATGTATATAATATATATGTATTAGACGCAAATATTAATTGAAAAGCGGTGAAAATCCAATCGCGCACGTCAGCAGAGGTCCAGTATTTGACGACGCGCTCGAATGAGGCAACTCTTATTTCTAATAAACACACGCACATCGCGGTTTTTGATTGTTTTCGGGGGATTATTGGGGTAAATATTGCAGAATAGGCGTGAAAAAGTAACAGTTTTACCTCTCCACCCCCCTCAGCAACGCAGATTGAGACCAGGAGAATCCCCCTCCTCCTCCTCCTCCTCCCTCTCCCCTGTATTTTCCTCTCTACAGTATTTTTGCATGAGAGAAAAAGCTTTGTTTTTCTTTTACTCACAGCGTCGGTGGAGACGTCCGTCCGGGCCGAGCCGGTTGGGACCGGTGGGACCGGGGGGGACCGGGGGAGACCGGGTGGCGGCTGCAGCGGCAGCGTGGTGGAGCTGCCTGGGCTGCTGTCCCGCCGCTCGCCGGCTCAACAGTATGCCGGAGCCGGAGGACGGTGGAGGGGAGGACGGTGGAGGGTGGAGGGGAGGACGGTGGAGGGGGGCGGGTGACGCGGCTACGTGTGTCTGCTCGGCGGACCAATGCCGGGGGTGACAGCTGGCCACGGCGCGGAGATGTCAGGCTGCAGCACGGATGATGATGTAGGTGAGGGGTTACCAGAGCAGCGGCAGCATCATCATCATCATCATCATCATCATCATCATCAAAATCATCATCATCATCATCAAAATCATCATCATCCTCACATTCATCATCATCATCATCATCATCATCATCATCATCATCATCATCATCATCACAATCATCATCATCATCATCAAAATTATCATCATCATCATCACATTCATCAAAATCATCATCAAAATTATCATCATCATCATCATCATCAAAATTATCATCATCATCACATTCATCATCATCATCAAAATCATCATCATCATCTTCATCATCAAAATCATCATCACCATCATCATCATCATCAAAATCATCATCCTCACATTCATCATCAAAATCATCATCATCATCACCATCATCATCATCATCAAAATCATCATCAAAATCATCATCATCATCATCATCCTCACATTCATCATCAAAATCATCATCATCATCAAAATCATCATCATCATCCTCACATTCATCATCAAAATCATCGTCAAAATCATCATCATCACCATCATCATCATCATCATCAAAATCATCATCCTCACATTCATCAAAATCATCATCATCATCATCCTCTCATTCATCATCAAAATCATCATCACCATCATCATCATCACATTCATCATCATCATCAAAATCATCATCATCACATTCATCATCATCATCATCACATTCATCATCATCATCATCACATTCATCATCCTCATCATCATCATCATCACATTCATCATCATCATCACCTTCTTCATCATCATCATCAACATCACATTCTTCATCATCATCATCATCACATTCATCATCATCATCGTCATCATCATCACATTCATCACATTCATCATCATCATCATCATCGTCATCATCATCATCATCCTCACATTCATCATCGTCATCATCCGATCCATCATCCTGTCTGTCTGTCTGTCTGTCTGACGCGCACAAACATCTGTGAGCTGGCTCAGCTGATGTGTTTCCATCACATCCAACATGGATCCTGTCAAAGAAAGATGTGCACTTATAATATTATATTATACAAAGATGGGTATTATTATTATTATTATTATTATTATTATTATTATTATTACTATTATTATTATGTATAGTATATCTTATTATTAGTATAGGTATCAGATAGGTGAATGGATGAATTAATGGGATGCCTGGGTCTGGGGCCCTCCGTTGTCGGGCCCGCGCGGGTGTCGCCCTGTTGGGGGGTTCCCTCTCTCCGGGCCCGTCTCCAGTCCCCCCCGCTGCCTCCGCGGCGGGGCGCCCCTCTGGTCTTGGGGGGCCACTTTCGTGGGGGCGGGTGCACCTGCCCGCATCGGGGGCCGGGGCGGCTCTGTCTCTCCTGGCAGGCTGGCCCCCTGCCGGGTGGGGGTCGTTGGCCTGGAGGGTGAGGGCCTCCTGGCCACGTGTCCGGCCCGGACCGGGTGGCCGGGGATTGCCTGGGTCGCGGTCCGCCGCCGCGGGATCTCTGGCTGCCTTTTCCCGGCGGTGGATTGCCTCCCTCCTACTTCTCCCCTCTGTGGGGTTGCTGGTGGCCTGGGTTCCGGGTTCTTCCTTGTCGGCCTCTGGTCTCGTGGGTTGCTCCCCCCCCTCCCCCACTATAGATACACTTCAGGTGGAGCTTTGTTTGGTTTATTACACACATACACTCACACACACACACACACACACACACACACACACACACACACACACACACACACACACACACACACACACACACACACACACACACACACACACACACACACACACACACACACACATACACACTGGCTTGTTCACCTGCATGCTTGCTCTGTAGTTTTTGGGGTTAGGTAGCGGTAGCTGTAGCTTAGCTCAGACTGCGATCAGATCTCAAGATTTGGGTCGATTGCTGTTCGTGTTTTGGTGGGCTCCATGTCGGTTTTGTCGGTTTTGTGTTTTGTTTGTGGTTTTTTGTTGCAGATTTCCAGTGCTTGACGTGTGTCTCCGTGTGTTCCTGCTTCCTGGATTGGTAGTGGATGTCAATCCAGGAAAAAAAAAAAAAAAAAAAATCACTGGGTTTGTATGTGTATATTTAGGTACGTGTATGCATATATATGCGTGTATATATATGTATATATATTAAATATAGTAATAATGCACATATATATGCCTTTGGTTTCTACCGTCATGGTATCACTCATTAATATGTGTGCAGACAAAAAAAAAAAGAAAGATGTGCACATATGGATACATACAGGACTGTCTCAGAAAATTAGAATATTGTGGTAGTTCTTTATTTTCTGTAATGCAATTAAAAAAACAAAAATGTCATACATTCTGGATTCATTACAAATCAACTGAAATATTGCAAGCCTTTTATTATTTTAATATTGCTGATTATGGCTTACATTTTAAGATTAAGATTCCCAGAATATTCTAATTTTTTGAGATAGGATATTCGAGTTTTCTTAAGCTGTAAGCCATGATCAGCAATATTAAAATAATAAAAGGCTTGCAATATTTCAGTTGATTTGTAATGAATCCAGAATGTATGACATTTTTGTTTTAGTAATTGCAGTACAGAAAATCACAATATTCTAATTTTCTGAGACAGTCCTGTATGCCTTGAGCTTTATAAAGATGCAATTGGCTCTGCAGTTCCAGTTCACGATATAACTCCAATCACAGAGCTTGTTTTAATAATTTTGACAATTGATTGGTCATGCTCAGGCTTTTTAATGCTAAAATAAACATATTTAACTTTGGTCTGCCATCATGCAAAAATAAGGTGCTAAAATAAATCTTGAATACCGGTACTTTGATTTAACCAGGAACTTCATTTGAGGCTGCAGCATGCCGTGCACAAGGATGATGTAGGTGAGGGGTTACCAGAGCAGCGGCAGCAGCATCATCATCATCACATTCATCATCATCATCATCATCATCATCATCATCATCATCATCATCATCCTCCGCTGTCTGTCTGTCTGTCTGTCTGTCTGTGCACAAACATCTGTGAGCTGGCTCAGCTGATGTGTTTCCATCACATCCAACATGGATCCTGTCAAAGAAAGATGTGCACATATGGATACATATGCCTTGAGCTTTATAAAGATGCAATTGGCTACAAATATTAATACAAAAATATCATCAAATGTGCAGAATAGGTATCATTTAAACGCTTAAAAGCTCCGACCAGTCAGAGTCTGAATAAAAAAAAAAACACCTGATTATATATATATATATATATATATATATATATATATATATATATATATATATATATACATATGCCTTGAGCTTTATAAAGATGCAATTGTCTACCGATATTAATGAAAATATGATCAAATATGCAGAATATGCAGTGTCAATATGTGTTGGAGCCGATGGTATTTGGGGAGCTTGGAGACCAAATTACCACCTCAGACATATATATATATATATATATATATATATATATATATATATATATATTTTTATATTTGCGAAACCCTCAAAGGACACAACAAAGAGTATATATATATATATATATATATATATATATATATATATATATATATATATATATATATATATATATATATATAGCCGTTATCTCTACCTGCTTATTCCTTTGCAAGCTGATGAGATTCTGCTGGTGTGTGCATGTGTACACACTGCAGGTTTTTGGTGTATTATGTCTAATCCAGATTGTAGCTGGTTTTAAATGGGACTTGAAAACACCCGGATCAGTGATCCAACCCTTTCAAGCTCCATCACCCGTCTCATCCCAACGTAGGTGGCTGCAGAACCAGGACAACTAAACAGCCTCCTCCGCCGCGCCGCGTATCAACCCCCAACATCACATGATGACTGCGTTTCAAGCACAACTTGCATGTGTGTTGGCGAGCCGGAGCCTGTGTGTGTGTGTGTGTGTGTGTGTGTGTGTGTGTGTGTGTGTGTGTGTGTGTGTGTGTGTGTGTGTGTGTGTGTGTGTGTGTGTGTGTGTGTGTGAGCCTGAGAGGCCGGATTAGTGTCGGCTGTCTGCACCCTCTCCGCCAGACATCCAGTCAGCAGGGATTTTCAGGTCTGAGCGCCGACGCAGTCAGAGAGTAGCTAACCCAGGCCTGTAGTCCCAATCCCGTCCCTGCAACCAGGAGGAATTCCTCTCATTCCTGCGTTCATTAGGAACGCCGGAGCATGCTGCTGCTGCAGCGCCGGGCCAAAACCTGCACCAGACAGATTGAGACTGAGCAATTATGGCAGATTACAGAGCCGGCGCTGGACCAAATAAACACTCGCTCTAGTGAGAGTCTCCTCCAGCAGACTGCAGCTAGATATGAACGTACTTTCAGGAATGTGAATGATTTAAATTGTACAATTTGACAAAATGACAATGATTCTGTTTGACTTTTAGGATATTTTGAGAGTATTGAGGTACATTATTAATTTATAACTGTACATTTCTGTGTCTGGAGGAGTTCAAGAGGAAAACTAAAGGTTGCACAGAGGGAGTGCAGCTGTCCGTCGTGTTCAGCAGCTTGTGCAGGATTCAGAACCTGAACCTGGTGCAAAAGGTGATGCTTCTGCAAAGAAAATATGTTAACAAAAGCTCGCTGCAAACCATAGTTTGCAAAGGGTTGCATCTCCAGCCAGTAAACCGAGACCAAGACAAGACCAACATTAGTTCAGCTCAAGACCGAGACAAAAAAAAAACAGTTATTTCATCATCTTGAGTGAGTTGTAGAACATCAGCTCCATCCTGGTTCAGCTAGTTTCCATATGAGCTTGTATTCAACTACAGCACAATAACACAGAGAAGTGGATGATGATGTTGAACTCACTATAAATGTTTCCATCCATCAGCTGAGATCAGATCTGTGTGGCGACTGCACTACCGCTATTTCTACACTATTGGAGGATTGACTCCAGTGCTTTTAAGGATTGACACGACTACTAACTAGTCCCAAAGTCCTCTAGCAGAATAACCAGCTCCAACACCCCCCTCCACCTCAGAAAAGGAAGGAATAGTAAATGTTACTGATTTAAATTGGACTGAATTTGGAGATGAAACCTGAATTTTAAATATTAAAGATACAATTATCGACTTGAAATTACATTATTTACCATTGTAGTAATCAGATTACACCGTATATCAGCATCACTGAAATGGACCTGATGCTTAATCAATCAAAACGATGTGCAAATATATTATTCATATATTTATTCAAACAAGGTTGTTATAAACACAAAACTGTAATTAAATACAGACACACATGCAGATGCACAAAAACATTGAATCAAATGCAAAATACAAATAGTTTACAAAACTGTACATTAACAAGAGGAAGAACTGCTGATCACCAGACTGTTGAGGCCGAGACAAGACCAAGACCACAGGAAAGTGGACTGGAGAACTACAAGTCTGGCCTCCTTTCCATGGATTTAAATAGTGTTTATTCCCGGTCCAAATCCCCTTAAAGTGCAAAATCTTCTCCGGAGGCTTCAAAGTGGGGGGGGGGTTTCTTATACCATACCACAAGGCTGGCCTCCAGTCCTCCATGTTGTTGTTTTTAAGGAGCTGGAACAATGCAGGATGTGTTCCAGAGCCACCAAACCTTCCCTCGGCTCGAACTGAGGTTCTGCAGAACCCACACCAGCCTTCAGGACCCCGTAGAGCTGACATTATCTCTGCAACCGCTTCCACGCCTGTACGACACGCCAGCGCTTTGAGAAGGAAGAAAACCCCCTGAAACTAGGGCTGGGCGATATATCGAGATTTTAATATATATCGATATATTTTCAAACGCGATATGGTACGAGACAATATCGTTTATATCGATTTTTTTTTTTTTTTTTTTTTTTACATTTTTTTTTTTAATGATTTTGATATAGCTTATTTTGTGACAAATTGATTTGAATGTTTTATTTGAGATTTGCACAAATGTTTTGTTATTTGCACAACTGTCAACCTCAGTGGAAAAGTCTGCCTGTTACTGTCTACATTGTATTAATTGCACAGTGTATTTTAATTTAATTGTTATGCAGGAAAGGGATATTTGTTTTATTTTATTCAAGAAGCATTTTTATTCTATATATGCAGGCAGTTTATTTTTATTTCATTTGTTTTATACATTTTGATATTGTGCAGACCTCTGTTAATAAAGGAACCTGTGTGACATTTGGCACGAGGCTTTGTATTAAAACTGACTGTTTTTTGAAGGGTTTGCCTCAGAAAAAAATGAAGCTAACAGAGATGCTATGCTATAATGCTTTGGGGGAAACCCCAATTATGGCACAGAAAAAATATCGATGTATATCAAGTATCGCCATTCAGCTAGAAAATATCGAGATATGACTTTTGGTCCATATCGCCCAGCCGTACCTGAAACTGAAGCGTTTCTGCAGGAATCAGGTTGTTAGTGAGTGACCCTTTTCCGCTGAATTTGATTTATTCTTTTTGAATGGATTTGTTTTTATTTAAACTTTAGTCATTGCAACATCATTGATGCTCCAACAGAAATAATCACAGTTCTGCTCACTCTCATTTTCATTCATTCGTGCATTTCACAGAAATTAAATAATGTAAAACCCTTCAAGATCAAGATCGAGAGAGGTTTGTTGGCATGTGCACAGCAGTACCACCGGGTTATCCTGAGCCATGAAAGACTTCATACTGCAAGCTAGACTTGTAGGTCTCGAGAACACTTTAAACTACGTTAGTAGTTGTGTCAATCCTTAAAAGCACTGGAGTCCAGAAGAAAATACTGTATTCCATTAGAAAAAAAACTAGAGACTTTGACCTTATTTGGGGACCTTTTTTGGATTTTTTGCCTTTGTTGGACTAATGATTTGAATCATCTACTATATTAATGAATTTGTTTACGCAGGACTTGATTATTTAATTTATTATTCATTTGTTCCAGTATTGATAGGCATATGTGAAAATAAGTTAAATGATTTTGAATGATGTAATCTCCATATGAGGGAGGGAAGGGGAGATGGGTGTGTTGTTGTATTTATTTTTGTATTTTTATATATATATATATATATATATATATATATATATATATATATATATATATATATATATATGTGTGTGTATATATATATTTTTCTCTTATTATTATTTATTTATTTATTTTTGTTTAATTAATGTTATGAAAAGTAAAAAAAAATAAAAAAAAAGGGGGGGGGGGGGGTATTGATAATTATATTGTTATTGTAAATCTTATTTTTTCTTTTTTTATTGCCCTCAATAAAGATATCTATACAAAAAAAAAGCTCTGGAGTCAATCCTCCAATAGAGTAGAAATAGCGGTAGTGCAGTCGCCACACATATCTGATCTCAGCTGATGGATGGAAACATTTATAGTGAGTTCAACATCATCATCCACTTCTCTGTGTTATTGTGCTGCAGTTGAATACAAGCTCATTTAACACAAATCTGTATGAATAAAGGCATTCAGCAAAGGTAATGAAAAATATGTTCAAAGTTACAGGAATGTACCAACCAAAATGAACAAGTTATATGAAAATGTGCAAAAATAATCAGTTTTTGTGCAAAAAATAATATTTTTTTAGTACATTTGTGTGTTTAGTCTCCTCGTTCTGTTGTAATATTGAATATATACAGATTTTTGATTGATTGATTGATTGATTGAATCGTTAATTTCGAAAGCATAAGGGAAAAATATAACATTTTAAAACAAATTCAAAACATACAGAAAAAAAGCAATAACAACAAAAACGTAATACAAACAGGGGGGAAAAAAAAAACAGTGTCCGACAAGGAGCAGGTAGAAGTAAAACTTATTTAACCCTGCCCCTTTGTTACCTCTATTATAAATTAAACATAAATATTAATAATAAATAGCTGCTAATTTACCTATTAGGCTACAGATTTTGCCATTGTTTGTGCCTTTGCACCTAACCAGCTAACAAACACAATATTGCCTTAACATAACTCCTCAATCAAATAACTTCCCAGAACTTCCTTTTTGTACCGTTTTTTAAATTGATTTATATTTGTACATTGCTTCCACCCATCACCCAACCCATTCCATAAATCCACTCCAACAACTGAGATACACATGCTTTTCCTTTTAGAATGAAAACATTGTTATTTGAAATTAAATTTTCCTCTTAAATTATAACCCCCCTCCCTGTCACAAAACATTTTCTGTAAATTGCCTAGAAGTGAATCAGTTCTCGCTTTGAATATGATTTGTAGAGTTTTTAGTTTGACAATGTCCCAGAATTTCAACACATGCGACTTTAAAAACAGTGTGTTTGTGTGATCCTTATAACCCACATTGTGAAGTATCCTGATTGCTTTTTTTTGCAGTCTGAATAGCGTGATTCTGCTTGGTCTGGTGATCAGTGGATATAAACTCATACTATACATTGCATTGGTAAATTCTTTTGTCATTTTATGTTTGTTCGGATTAAGTAAGTCTATATTAAAATCTCCACAGATTTCATCAAAGTACACCTATCTAAAAATGTTGTTAGGTCAAATCTACAGTTTTTTTTTTATTGCAGCTTTGACCTCTCGGTACTATTTAAACCAGGGGTGTCAAAATCATTTTGCTTGGCGGACCGGATTTTACCAATTTTTTTTCTCGCGGGCCGCACGCTCAAAATAACTTTTTTAACTATTGTTATCTAATCCAATATCAGTTTAGTTAATTTTAAAGGAAATATGCACTTTGTTTACACTCTAATTATGTAAAATATATTTCTTCAGGATCTTTTCTTGAAATTTTTCGTTTTTTTTTTTCAAATTATGTAAGATACTTTTAATATCATTTTACAAAGATAAACAGAAACAAGTATGTTTTTTTTAATATTTCGCTTATAGGAAATTTATAGGAAATTTAATTAAAAGCAAAATCTTTCTTGTTACATTCGAGAGTGTTTCTTTGTGATTTAAAGATTTTTCCAGTACAATTAAATGTATTTATTTTTAAAAATTGGCGCGGATATTTACGCCAGTGTGTCGAAAAAGTCAGCACTTCTCTTTTAACTGTTTTACTTTGTCACTATCCTCGTATTCAAAACTGAAATTCTCCGAAATATCTTCTATCATCTTTTTTAGCAGTGATATTTTTCCTGCGAAAAATATATAATAGTAGTCAGTTAATAAAAATAAACGACCATCTACAAAGAAATAAAATTGGCAAATGCATTCTAGAAAACTAAAAAAATGTCGAAAACTGCTCTATTTGTGGAATAACGATAGATTTGTAGAAGAAATATATTATCGGATATGCTGCGATTCATGACAATTATTTATGCCTTCCTTTTTAGTAAATTAACATTTTGTTTTTTTTGCGTTGGAAACTTCTCGCGGGCCGCATGAAAATCTCCCTCGGGCCGCATGCGGCCCGTGGGCCGCACATTTGACACCCCAGAATCAAAGCATGATCTGATCGTCTCGTAATCGTCCATGACAACCAGGCTTTCTTTTCTTTCTGAAAAGGTTTAATTTGACTAAAAGTTACCCAAAAACCCACCTAGTGCCACCTGATTCAGCATCTATACACACCACACCAAAGTACTAGTACGTCACGTCGGTTTTTCACTCGATACCAGAATGTGGTTGCAGGGAAACGCGGGGCCACCTGTAACCGAGTGTTTGGGCTGGGTGCGGCTGCTCCGACGGGTCAGGTGACTCACGTGAACGGGACAGGAATGACGGCTCCACCCTGCTTTCAGGTGTGGTCACCTGCAGCGTCGCCTCTGAACTCCCCGAGGCTCAGGGTGCCACTCCCGTCTTATCACAAGCAGCCGAGCTTCCTTATCAGGACATACCGAAGCAAAGATTCACCTGCACCAGGTGCCTCATGGGAAACACAAATACAGCAGAGCCGTCCTGTCAATAAAACGCTTATTGCAGTTTGTTATGCACCTAAGTTACACATCAAAAGTGGTTTAAAACTCGTTATCAGTAATAAAAGGCTTGTGTGTTTTGAGATGGCATTATCAGTATCATTATATTCAGTACTGGAGTTGAGGGGGGATGAGGGGGGATGGCATCCCCCATGAAATAAAAACGGTCCAAATCATCCCCCCTGTAAAACTGCCATCCCCCCTTTCCATCCCTTATGTCATTTCATCAATGAATGTGGTTTTACTGCTATTTTAACATTTAGAATCATCACCAGAAAAAGAGCACCAGAAAAATAACTTATTTGACCTGTTTTTCCCCTGTTTCAAGTAGATTTTCACTTGAAATAAGTAGAAAAATCTGCCAGTGGGACAAGATTTATCTTCTCATTACAAGCAAAAAATTCTTGTTCCACTGGCAGATTTTTCTACTTATTTCAAGTGAAAATCTACTTGAAACAGGTGAAAATTGTTGTTTTTTCCAGTGATGAGTCTTGTTTTAAGTGTAATAAGATTTTTTTTTTACTAAAATGAGACATTTTAACTAGAAATAGGACAAATATTCTTATTTTGAGTTTTTGCAGTGATCCATTTTACTTATCCTGTGAAGGACAGAGTCATATTAATAAGTTCAGAAAACTGTTTTTATTTTAAACTTTTTTATTTTTGAGTTTTGATGTATTTGATGTGAGCCCAGTGGATATTTAAAGCTTCCAGAAGGCTGCATTAACTGCTGCTATGTCATTCCTGCAGTATTTCTGCAGGTGTTTTGGTCAGTGCTATTATTTGTAATATATTATATTATTTGTAATCGGCACAAATTATCTGTCCCCATATGATAAAATCCACCACCCCCCCCTGATTTTTTTTTACAACTCGAGTACTGATTATATTCTAAATTAAGATAGATAAACATTTAAAAGACAGGACTACCTCTTTTGCACCAGAAAGGAGCTTCAGAGGAAATCCCTCCTCAGGACAAACACCCTGAAACCACAACTCAGCTGAGGACAAGAAAATTACACATTAAACTTTGTAGGTATCTTTTGTTGCCTCTGGACCCCAGTCTGAGGGTGAAGCCTCACCCTGACGTGACCATGACGTCACCATGACGTCACCAGTGCACCCAGCAGAGCATGAGGGCATCGTGCCGGTTCCTGCCGTTACCCATTTTTTTTATAATTTTTTAATTACATGTGGAAAATCCTAAAATAGACATGGAGGTAAAATCCTTTTAATATACAAAGCTGTTAAAGAAAACTCTTAATACCGCAGTGATGTTTGGTTTTATACGTTTGTGTTTATGGACTCTCTGGCCCTCTAGTGGCCTTGTGGAGAACTGCAGTTTTAAACCATCTGTATCGGCTTTCCAGCAATGTTGGTTTTTACTTCCTTATTTCGGTCATGAGGCTCGGATATGTTCAGATAAGAGCACTATAAATAACAGTAATAGCATATATTTATACTACAGGTTAAAGTTTAAGGACCGAGGGTTTTTTTTTCCCACTCTGTGTTACACAAGTTGTTTGAAAAGAGATATAGCCTGCAAATAAAGTTTGACTGATTTTTAGCTCAAAAAGTTGCTCCTTTTAATTTTTTTTCTTAATTGTTCCCAGTCAGATTAGTAGTTTTTTCTTCTTTTCTAAAAATCAAACCCCACTCTTGGAGAAAACAACAGTCTTCTCATGTAAAAGGTAGCAAGTAGACTTTATGTTCCCAAAATAAAGAAAACACATCACAAGGGAAATAATTATAACGAGAAAAAGATTTACAGACCAACTTAGAGTGAGAGAAGGCTCTTATTACATCCTGTTTTTATTTTAAATGTCTTATTCTTATTATTTAAAGGCGGTGCCTACGGGCCTATCTATGTTTTGTCATTTGTTTTGTCTCTTTTTGTCCTCTTGGACGGGCTGAACTGGAACAAGTTTCTCTGTGTCGGGCCGCTGACTCAATGACGATAAAATTAATCTGTATCTTATCCACTACAAAAGCACATTGTGATTTAATCTTGTTAAAGTTTACTTATTTACTCATAGACCTGTTGTCCTGCAGTTGTATTTCTGATTATCACGTCTGTAGCAGATAAACTTGACCGTGGGAGCAGTTTCGTATCTGGTCCTTAAAGGTAGGGTAAGGCATTTCCGGGTGGGATGATGTCACATCTAGCTGCCTCCGCTCTGTTTGTTTCCAGTTTATGGAGCCAGGACTCGTTTGTTTTTGTTTTATTTAAATTTTTTGGCAACATTTACTTGCAAAATAGGCGGGTCGTGGTCGTAGATTCGATGTCAGCCGCCCTGGAACTCATCCGCATCCCGAGGACGGTGAATTGTCCGGACATTCAGTAAAATGTTTGCTCTAACCCAGGGGTGTCAAACTCATTTTGCTTTGCGGGCCGGATTTGACCAATTTTTTTCTCGTGGGCCGCACGCTCAAAATAACAAAAACGGTGCGAAAATGTTTTTTTCTAATTCTTTTTTTTTACTATTGTTATCTAATCCAATATCAGTTTAGTTAATTTTAAAGGAAATATGCACTTTGTTTACACTCTTATTATGTGAAATATATTTCTTCAGGATCTTTTCTTGAAATTTCTTGTTTTTTTTTTAAATTATGTAAGATACTTTTAATATCATTTTACAAAGATAAACAGAAACAAGTCTGTTTTTTTATAGGAAATTTAATTAAAAGCAGAATCTTTCTTATTACATCCGAGAGTGTTTCCTTGTGATTTAGACATTTTTCCAGTACAATTAAGTGTATTTATTTTAAAAAATTGGCACGGATATTTACGCCAGTGTGCCGAAAAAATCAGCATCTTTTTTAGCAGTGATATTTTTCCTGCGAAAATATATACAGTAATAGTAGTCAGTTAATAAAAATAAACGACCGTCTACAAAGAAATAAAATCGGCAAATCTAGAAAGCTAAAAAAATTTCAAAAACTGCTCTCTTTGTGGAATAACGATGGATTTGTAAAAGAAATATATTATCGGATATGCTGCGATTGATGGCAATTATTTATGCCTTCCTTTTTAATAAATTAACATTTCGTTTTTTTGCGTTGGAAACTTCTCGCTGGCCGCATGAAAATCTCTCTCGGCCCGTGCATGCGCACATTTGACACCCCTGCTCTAACCTGTTCACCACGAACTTTCCCACATGTCGGACTAGTCGATCCCGCTGCTATTGTGGATCAAAGCTGATCCACAAGCGTGTTGTACGTTGTATTTAAGCGCTCGGCAACATGTTTGCTGCTAAAAGCAAACATTGCTACATAAGTCTGTCTCAGCGTGAATAAAACAGTCATAAATAAAACACTTATTTATACTATGTTTACTTTGCTGGAGCGATGCCAGCTGAGGTTTTTCCAGCGAACCTACTAGGGCGTTGCACCCGGCTAGGAATTTGTAAGATCTGACTTCTGATGAAAGATTTAATGAGTTACAAATAACAACCAAAAGTCATTAGACACGTGCCGACTCTAGTGGCTGCACGAGGGAAGCGCCAACTCAGAGATTTGACATCCTCAAAAGTACGGACTTGCTGCTTTTAGTAGTTTTAGGGTTGCCACCTTTCAGAAATAGAAATAAGGGACGCCCTGATTTCAGCAGCGCAGGAGCCAAAAAAAAAAGCCCCAAAACTTCTAAACTGAATAAAAATGTGTTTATTTTATATGAAAAAACTAAATGCTTTGATTTAAAGTTTAAAGTGCTTTAATAGCATTGAACTTGCATGACTGTACAGACAGACAACCATACTAGCAACTGAAATATCCTCCTATGCTACGTATGTCCACATCAGCCCAGCTGTATAATATAGCCTACAGGTGAAGAATATGGTGTAAAAGTTAATTTATTTCAATAATTCAACTAGAATATGGTGTAAAAGTTAATTTATTTCAATAATTCAACTAGAATATGGTGTAAAGGTTAATTTATTTCAATAATTCAACTAGAATATGGTGTAAAAGTTAATTTATTTCAATAATTCAACTAGAATATGGTGTAAAGGTTAATTTATTTCAATAATTCAACTAGAATATGGTGTAAAAGTTGAAATGAAATGAAAATACAGTACAAATCGTGTCCCATATTAGTTCAATACGGGACGCAACATTTTTTTCTCAAATAAAGGACAATTCCGTATTTTATGGGGCGGGTGGCAACCCTAAGTAGTTTCCAAAGTTTAAGCCTTCACAGTTGAATCCATCCCGACTACTGAGCGTGCTACGTACATGACAGGTTCAATCAGAATACATATCAGAGAGAAGACAAAAGGAAAGTCACTTCTAGAATAAGATAAACGAAGGTCTGAAGGATGAGTGGGAAAGGTCGGATGACCCTTCCTGGGCTTTTTTCTGTCCATCTGTCCATTTAAACTGCAGTTTCATGTGCTTTTGGTCGCCATGGCGATGTCCTCCGGGTTCCTGCCTCCGAGGGAAGGTTTTCCCGCCGCGCGTTTGTCCTGCGGCCGGAGGTTACGGGCTCGGGTCCTTGGACCTGTCCAGCGTGCTGGCCGGCATGTTCCTGTGGCTTCGCCAGCCGGAGCTGGACGAGGCCGCCCCGTCGGGAACTTGGGATGAAAGAAAAGAGAAGTTAGAAATGGGGGAAACGGTAAAACCGAGGCGTCTGAACGCGTTTACAGACGACTTACCCGTGTCTCCTCCTGACCTCGCTCCAGGGCTGCCGTTGGCGACGGCTCCGTCATTCTGCCACAGAGAGGATTGTGTTTATGATAAGACTGCAACTGCACACTATCCCTTTATACTATATTAGTATAACCAGTACTCGAGTTGTAAAAAAAAATCAGGGGGATGGTGGATTTTATCATATGGGGACAGATAATTTGTGCTGATTACAAATAATATAATATATTACAAATAATAGCAGTGACCAAAACACCTGCAGAAATACTGCAGGAATGACATAGCAGCAGTTAAATGCAGCCTTCTGTAAGCTTTAAATATCCACTGGGCTTACATCAAATACATCAAAACACAACAATAAAAAACAGTTTTCTGAACTTATCAATATGACTCTGTCCTTCACAGGATAAGTAAAATGGATCACTGCAAAAACTCAAAATCTTAACAAGAATATTTGTCTTGTTTCTAGTTAAAATGTCTCATTTTAGTAAAAAAATCTCATTACACTTAAAACAAGACTCGTCACTGGAAAAAAACAACAATTTTCACCTGTTTCAAGTAGATTTTCACTTAAAATAAGTAGATAAATCTCCCAGTGGAACAGATTTTTTTGCTTGTAATAAGAAGATAAATCTTGTCCCACTGGCAGATTTTTCTACTTATTTTGAAAATTTACTTGAAACAGGTGAAAATGGTCAAATAAGTTATTTTTCTGGTGTTATTTTTCTGGTGATGACTCTAAATGTTGAAATAGCAGTAAAACCACATTCATTGATGAAATGACATAAAGGATGGAAAGGGGGGATGGCAGTTTTACAGGGGGGATGATTTGGACCGTTTTTATTTCAGGGGGGATGCCACCCCCCCTCATCCCCCCTCAACTCCAGTACTGAGTATAACAGACTATTTATTATACTGTACTCACTATGTTTATAGTACAATTATTCAGTTTACAGTACACTTGTTCAGTTTCAGTTTCTTTTTACTGTATTTTTTTAGTTTTTAGTTTTCATACTTACTCTATTTTCATTGTTTATTTAGTCTTAGTTCATGTTGTCCGACTTTGAGCTGCTGTAACACCCGAATTTCCCCTCTGGGGATCAATAAAGGACTATCTTATCTTATTTTATCTTATTCATGTAAATGTGGAGTTGGATGCAGCAAACACATCATGTAACATCCATGAATTACTGAACTTGTTCACCGATTCATCTTTTCAGCCGGATTTATTTTACTTTTCAAACTTCAATGATGCAACATTTAGAAATCAGTCGTCCAATCATGTAGCTCCAATCAATCAATCAAAAAAATAAAAGGAAGAAATCTAAAAGTAGATTTTTGCTCCTTTTTTTTTTCTTTAAATGAATTCAAATGTTTTTTTTGTCTTTTGCTGTTTTTTTTATTTCTTATTTGTGCAAATGGAATAAGCCTTTGTCCTTAACATTCTGGATATGCCACCAAACTTTTTATCACATTTTGTAATTACAGTGAAGATTTAAAACCTCCAATTCAGCAGCCGTACACGTGTTCAGGCTCTCGTAGCGGCCTCATAAATGATTTCTAATGGTCTTTGACTAAAACCTCAAGTAATCAGACATTTTAACTGATGGCGTCATCAATTTCTCATTTTCTAGCTATTATTATTATTATTATTATTTGATAAAGTTTGGATGTAATGAGGCCAGCAGCTGCCGCCTCACAACCTCCACCATCGTGCGACTGATTGCAGAATAATCACAGACTAATAGAGTCTAATTAGCTGCTAATGAAGGACGATAAGAACCACATGCTCTGTTTACACGTCGTACCGTGGATCTGCTGACGTCATAGGCGTTGCTGCCGCTCCTGTGGAGGAGAACAGAGTCATGAGAAGATCATGGCATCACGATGGTCCGTCACATCCGTGTGTGTGTGTGTGTGTGCGCCGCGTTCACGGGGACAAAGTTCTGTTTACACACGAGATTTGAATTTATGGTCCAAACCCGTCTATCGCCTGTCGTTTTCACCGCCGACCTTTATGGCCGTCGCTGATGAATCTCCATGGCGACGGACATCCGGGGGGGTTTTAACCTTGGGAGTGAACAGAAACTCTGTGTGGACGACTTTATGGCCTCCGTTTATGTAAAACTGGACCAGTACCTGGATATTTATGGTAAAAATACAGGACTGTCTCAGAAAATTAGAATATTGTTAAAGTTCTTTATTTTCTGTAATGCAATTAAAAAAACAAAAAATGTCATACATTCTGGATTCATTACAAATCAACTGAAATATTGCAAGCCTTTTATTATTTTAATATTGCTGATTATGGCTTACAGTTTAAGATTAAGATTCCCAGATTATTCAACATTTTTGAGATAGGATATTTGAGTTGCAAGCCATGATCAGCAATATTAAAATTATAAAAGGCTTGCAATATTTCAGTTGATTTGTAATGAATCCAGAATGTATGACATTTTTGTTTTTGTAATTGCATTACAGAAAATCACAATATTCTAATTTTCTGAGACAGTCCTGTATGTGACTGATGAATGTAACATCTGCTGCATTCCGGTCTTAAAACATTTAGTTATCGCTGCCATCGCATAATAGACCGTGTTATTTTCTCTGGTTTTAGTATTTGCCAGTAAAATGAACTTACATCAGGAATAAAAGGCCCGTTGTGTGGAAAACTGTGCCACACCTTTCCCTGTGAACCGCCTCAGCGCTCGCTGGTATGACTGCCCCCCCCTCCCTTAAATATGCAGACAATCCACCTGAGTTATGATTCTATGGGGAAGCTGCGACCGTCGGGCCTGGAGCGAGCGATGACAGCAACCGTGGCCTTAAACATGATATACGGCTCTGTTTCCTCGCGTTCAGGACGGCAACACCCTCCAACCGAGAACCACCTTTCGGGTTTGGCGAGTCTCTGCGCCTGAATGGCCTGAAAACCCTGCAGAATAAATGAATCACTTGAAAGCGTCTTTTCATTCCTGCTGGGTGGCACCGCTGGTCTGGATTATAGGGTTGCCACCTTTCAGAAATAGAAATAAGGGACCCCCCGATTTCAGCAGCGCAGGAGCCAAAAAAAAAAGCTCCAAAACTTCTAAACTGAATAAAAATGTGTTTATTTTATATGAAAAAACAAAATGCTTTGATTTCAAGTTTAAAGTGCTTTAATAGCATTGAAGTAGCATGACTGTACAGACAGACAACCATACTAGCAACTGAAATATCCTCCTATGCTACGTATGTCCACATCAGCCCAGATGTATAATATAACCTACAGGTGAAGAATATGGTGTAAAAGTAAATTTATTTCAATAATTCAAATAGAATATGGTGTAAAAGTACATTTATTTCAATAATTCAACTAGAATATGGTGTAAAAGTAAATTTATTTCAATAATTCAACTAGAATATGGTGTAAAAGTTAATTAATTTCAATAATTCAACTAGAATATGGTGTAAAAGTTAATTTATTTCAATAATTCAACTAGAATATGTTGTAAAGGTTAATTTATTTCAATAATTAAACTAGAATATGGTGTAAAAGTTAACTTATTTCAATAATTCAACTAGAATATGGTGTAAAAGTTAATTTATTTCAATAATTCAACTAGAATATGGTGTAAAAGTTAATTAATTTCAATAATTCAACTAGAATATGGTGTAAAAGTTAATTTATTTCAATAATTCAACTAGAATATGTTGTAAAGGTTAATTTATTTCAATAATTAAACTAGAATATGGTGTAAAAGTTAACTTATTTCAATAATTCAACTAGAATATGGTGTAAAAGTTAATTTATTTCAATAATTCAACTAGAATATGGTGTAAAAGTTAATTAAAATACGGTACAAATCGTGTCCCGTATTAGTTCAATACGGGACGCAACATTTTTTTCTCAAATAAAGGACAATTCCGTATTTTACGGGACGGGTGGCAACCCTACTGGATTACCCACGCAGCACTGCGTGCTAACAGCTCCTCCGGTGCGAGGGCTGGTAAAGACGGCGGTTACACGACTACGTACAGTACGTGTGGATTTCATAGTTTAGTGGAGGCTGAGAAACCTTTCTTGGCTGCTGTTCCCCTCACCTGTTACACCTGGCACAGAGGGCGAGGAGGGTGATGCTCAGCACGAGGAAGGCGACTGAGGCGATGATGACCCCCAACTCTGGGGACGAAGACCAGAGAAGGTCGCTAACCGTCCCGACCGGAGCCATCGTACTGAAGCTCTGTAAAACACACATTCACACACCCGTGAGAAGTCTCTACAATCAGATGTTGATGTCAACATCAACGGCCTCAAACACCAGAGGTGTCAAGTAACAAAGTACAAATACTTCGTTACCTTACTTAAGTAGAAATTTTGGTCATCCATACTTCACTGGAGTAATTATTTTTCAGATGACTTTTTACTTTTACTCCTTACATTTTCACGCAATTATCTGTACTTTTTACTCCTTACATTTTAAAAACAGCCTTGTTACTCTATTTCATTTCGGCCTTTAAAAAAAAACTATCCAGTTAAATTGCTCCATCCGGATAGAGTGAATTTGGTTGTGGTTGTTTCAGATGTTCTTGTCCAGTTTTGTTCTTACATCCGTTCCCTCAGATTCCTGCAACTAAACTTGGATGTACATTCCAATAAAGGTTAGGATAAATGATAACATGCCTCTGAAGTTTGACTTTTTGCACCATTACAATACTTTTAGGCAACTAGTCATCATATCTCCTGCTCTCTGAAACACATGTTAATGCTCAATAGTACACATATATGCTTCTTAAATATATTTGCATTATACTAAGATACATTCATTTTCAATGGCTTTTGTCCTTAATGGCTTTTTTCCCCCTTACATTACTTTTACTTTTATACTTTAAGTAGTTTTGAAACCAGTACTTTTATACTTTTACTTGAGTAAAAAACGAGTTGATACTTATTTTTAAACTCTAGTATCTATACTTCTACCTGAGTAATGAATGTGAATACTTTTGACACCTCTGCCGGTGAGAAGTCTCTACAATCAGATGTTGATGTCAACATCAACGGCCTCAAACACAAACACTAAGACACCTCTAAGGTTAATACATTTCCCAAAAAGACTAAAGTATACAAAGTTAAGACGATAGAATTGAAGGATCCAAACTTACGGTGTGGCTCTGCTGCAGCTCCGTCACCAAATGCTGTCAGTCATTGGGCTGCCGAGGCTTCAGGTGCAGTCAGGGAGGGGCCCTGGGTGTTGACACAAGCCCATAGGCCAGCCATTGTCTTGTTTATCACATCTAAATTACTGCCCCCGGCTGTCTCAGCACCTGACATGCCTGTGGCTTCCAGAAATGCAGGAATGTGGATCGTGGCCCAAAAGAAAACGCTGGCAACGGAGACCGAGAAAGTGACCTATGAAGTGGATAAGAAATCATTAGAGGAAAGCTGTGAAACTCACAACCTGTTGAAGTTTGAGAGGAGCCTGACAGGTAACCCAACAGTCTGTGATCATGAGTCAGTCCTGACTGCTCCTGAGCAGATTTCCAGCACAGTCACACGTCCTAAAGAAAAACAATGTCGCCCCCCAGTGGCGGTTTACAGAACTGCGGATGGATGTCAGTGGCATGTGGGGGTGGGTTCCTGGTCCTCCAGGGCCGGTGTCCCGCAGGATTTAGATGTTTCCCTCCTTCAACACCCCCAGCGAACGACTGTTTCATTAACAGACGTGTGCAGACCTGGATGACGAGCTGATGAGCCATTGATTTGAATCAGGTGTGTTACAGATGGGTAGCACCTGAAGCATGCAGGACACCGGCCCTCAAGGACCCTCATTGAAGACCCTAAAGCCTTTTATTTGGCGCTCTTTCCACATTTTAAACATGCAATCTGTTTGGTGTTGTGTTCAATTACATTCAATTCAATTTTATTCATATAGCGTCTATTACAACTAGGGTTGCCACCCGTCCCGTAAAATACGGAATTGTCCTTTATTTGAGAAAAAAATGTTGCGTCCCGTATGTAACTAATACGGGACACGATTTGTACCGTATTTTCCTTAACTTTTACACCATATTCTAGTTGAATTATTGAAATAAATTAACTTTTACACCATATTCTAGTTGAATTATTGAAATAAATTAACTTTTACACCATATTCTAGTTGAATTATTGAAATAAATTAACCTTTACACCATATTCTAGTTGAATTATTGAAATAAGTTAACTTTTACACCATATTCTAGTTGAATTATTGAAATAAATTAACCTTTACACCATATTCTAGTTGAATTATTGAAATAAATTAACTTTTACACCATATTCTAGTTGAATTATTGAAATAAATTAACTTTTACACCATATTCTAGTTGAATTATTGAAATAAATTAACTTTTACACCATATTCTTCACCTGTAGGCTATATTACATCTGGGCTGATGTGGATATACATAGCATAGGAGGATATTTCAGTTGCTAGTATGGTTGTATGTCTCTACAGTCATGCAAGTTCAATGCTATTAAAGCACTTTAAACTTTAAATCAAAGCATTTTGTTTTTTCATATAAAATAAACACATTTTTATTCAGTTTAGAAGTTTTGGGGCTTTTTTTTTGGCTCCTGCACTGCTGAAATCAGGGCGTCCCTTATTTCTATTTCTGAAAGGTGGCAACCATAATTACAACAGAAGTTGTCTCTAGGATCTTTCCAGAGCCCAGAACATGAACTCCCGAGCAATTATTACATAAACATAACATAAACAATGGCAGCTAAAAACTCCCCTAGTGGGAGAAAAACCTTAAGCCAAACAGGGGCAAGAAAAACTCCCCTTTAGGAGTACAGACCACCTGTCCATACAGACAGGTGGAAGCAATCAATGGGATGGTCAGAGGGGGGGACTGCAGCTCAGCATGAAGCTCCTGAAGCTCTGGCCTGCAAACATCACAGAAGAGAAAGGGGGGGGCAGACCAGCACAACAAACTACAAGAACAATGGAGAACAGCGTAGCTCTATAGCAGCAGATCTACAACGAAGCTGGTTTGAGGCTAAAGGTGCGGGTATGCTTCTGCGTCACACACACGCAGAGCACACGGCGCACCCGTGACGCCGTCACGAATCGTTCAGAGTTCTCCGTCTCTCCATTTGGTCGCGGTGCAGTACCCCCCGCGGCCACTAGTTAGCGATCTTTTTCTGAATGGTTTATCCGACTTTTTCCGGTCACAGTAAATCAAAGAAATAAGGACAACTATTGTGCAAAAAACAAAAACAAAAAAAAATCACATATAAACGAAGAAAAAAGCCCTGGAAGTTCACTACTGATTCAAACCGGAAACCGGAAATGCTTCGCTTTCAAACGAACCAATCACAGCCCTCTCGGTCTGCGTGTGGTCGGCGTCTCCTCGACGCGTAGTTACAATTTTCGGGAGGTGCACGTCACTGACGGCGCATGTGGCGGCGTGTCCTCTGCGTGTACAAAAACCACACGCCGTAGACACGGCGTCGTTTTGACGCAGAAGCATAATTCAGCCTTAAGGTGCGGGTATACTTCTGCGTCACACACACGCAGAGCACACGGCGCACCCGTGACGTCGTCACGAATCCTTCGGACTTCTCCGTCTCT